>NC_056744.1:811251315-811358815 GCF_019279795.1 Protopterus annectens
ACTTTAATTTTCAGTCATTTGACTTTTGTAATTTTTTTGTTATTCATGCAGACATCTTTTGTAGGCATTGTCATCATTAGACCATAATATGAAGCAGTGTAACCACGTATGAAGTTTTATTCTGACAGCACTCATAATTTATGTAATTTCTTTGCTCACTGAGTAGTGTCTGTCAGATTTTCTATAGTGTATCCAAAACATTGTTCATAGGTACTTTCTAGGCTACTGATTTGTGAAGATCTTAAAAAGCAAAGCCTTTTTCTCCTATGCTAGCTTTTAGCCGTTATATCTTGTGTGCGATAAGCCCAGAGGTGGGAAGAACAAAGATATGTCGGGACAATTGCTTGTTGACCTTTTCCATGAGGGACATGGGTGTTAACATTTACTATAACACCAATGTATAACAAGTAATAAAAGTGAGGCCAACATCGCCATCACCATGAGTGCTAATCTTTCCTCTGACAAATATGCTTAACTGGTAAGTAATAAAGCTCTGTCTCAAATGGAATAAATGTTTAAACAGCTTAGCAAAGCAAACGATGTGTCTTATGTTACTATATGACACATATATAAGACCCAAATATTAGCTTCACTTCTATTCTGGACAAATGCTTTAAAAGATGCAGTATAGAAAACTGGGGAATCAATAACATAATTATCACCATGTTGGCCTTAGATCAACATGGTTTTGTTAAAAGTAGATCTACATTGACAGGTTTATTAAGTTTTTTTATGATCAAACTACTATGGTCGTGGATCTAGGTCTCCCATGTGCAGTAATTCTCTTAGACTTAGCCAAGGACTTTGACTCCCTTCCTCACCATGCAATTTACCAAAGCCTTATCAAGGCTATGGTCAAGATATTCCTGTTTAAATGGATTATGTCATGATTAGCTGATAGATCCCAGAATATAACCATGTAGGGCACACTCTCTGACTCTCTTCCTATCCATCTTGGAATGCCACAAGGCACTGTTCTTGATCCAGAGTTATTTAATATTGCATTTATCACCATTTTTAGATCTTAGACATGTTGGATAAATAAGTATGAGGATGACTGTAAGATTTGGTTCATTGACAAAACTAATGTATTATTGATAATTTAAATTCTGATATGAGACAGACTGGCGATTGGGCATACAGAATAGGTACATATTTTTGTTATGATAAATATAATATAATAAAAGTGAAAACCAAATCAAACTAATAAAATAAATCACCACCCATCTGCAAAGACTCCCACTAAGGCTCTTAAGTTATTTCTCACTAGTGTAACTAATCTTCAATGAATTAATTATTTTAATCGCTTTCATTTTATTTCAATCATAAAACTTCATATTATGTATACAAAAGTAACAATGATGAATTGTACCAAACCAAACGGAGTATGTCGTTTTCTGCAAACGTTTTGTGGACGACATTTTTCTTTTATAGGAAGGTTCATTAGGTGACCTAAAGGAGTTTATTACTTATTTACATAACATTACCACTTTCCTAAAGTTCAAGAAGACTGTACATTATAGACAGGCAGATTTTCTTGATATTCATTTAATGAATAATTTAAAGGGACAGCTGGAAACTACACTACACAAAAAACAGGTCAAAATCCACCTATTTAGTATGAGATAGTATGCCTCCTTCACACATATTGGACAATATTATGAGAAACCTAATGGCTAGACTTAGTAGGTTAAATACACAACACAATGCATTAATTAAGCAACTAGATGAGATGGCTCATGACTTTGGAAAACGGGATATGATTTAAACAAAGCTCATGTTATTAAGGCAGATATGTTAACAAACAGAGACTCTATATATCCGCTGGTGTTTTCTAGAAAGAATAAACGGACACAAGGGAGCTATACCTGAAGAAAGATCCAACCTGACAGCTGTAGATATATTTAGAATTTTGACCAGAATACTTATAACATAAAAAATATTATCAATAAGCATTGGTCTTTGTTATCTTTTGTACCTGAACTATCTAACATCTCTCTTAAACCAATATTTAGTTATCGGAGATGTGCAACTCCAAAAAATAAGTTGTATTATAAGGAACAACCAATTTATGAATATAGAAGGACAGACCATAGAGGTACTTACAAGTGTAACCGATGTGTCTTTTGCAAATTTATTTATACGGAGACAAGTTTTGTTGACCCTGTTAGACATAGTAGTTTTGAGATTTATGTACAAGGAAATTGTAGTACTAATTTGATATACATGGCACATTGTACTCAATGTTATTCATTTTATATAGGCAAAAACAAACACATTTTTTAAAAAACATATTAATAATCACATTTCAGAGATTAGAAGGAAGATTTTGACCAACTCCCTATATAAACACATGCATAATACTGATGATACACACACTTTTAATTTTTCTATACTTGAAAATGTGAAAAATACCTATTAGAGGAGGAGACATTAGAAATGTCACTGAAAGACAAGAGAATAAATGGATTTTATATTTTAAGGCACACCATAAACCTGGTCTTAATGAGTTTTTTCTTTGAAACCTGAACTTAATTCTATGCATAATTGTGCTGAATGTTGTCTCTTTAAGATTTTAATTAATTAGTTGATCTGGCATCATGTGGTTTGATATAAAAGTTACATAGACGTTAGTTTAATGTTATTGCCTGATGAAATAGTATTTTCTGTGAAAGTACATTTGTACTTGCATTTTATTAAATTGCCTTGTTTTATTGAACCTGAGCTTGATTTGGTACAATTCATCATTTTTACTTTTGGCTTCTATTGTTTGTATCAATTTATTGACTGAGTTTTCTCTTTCTTTCTCGTATATTATGTATACAAAGCAGTGGGATCATTTGGTTGAAAGGGGATTTTGAAATTAGTGAGGACATGACTCAGTTTTTGTAGATTAATCTTAGAATAATTTCTGAATATGAAGACATTGGATTGTAATTTTGTCTTTAGTCTTACGCTGCATGTGACCAATTTGTGGCCAGGTTTAACCAGTGAGGAAGTGTCAACCAGTGGTGAGCCAATCTGTCCCATAGTGATAAGGACAAAGTCCAGGATTTTGTTTTCCCTGTTTGGGGTGCACACAGACTGTTCAAAGGTTAAATTATGCTAAATAAAATCTGAAAAATGTAATATTCTTTTACAAAATATTTGTTACTTGATGATTTATTTAATTTTGAAATTACAATGGTTATCTATTCTATAGGGTTGTGAGCCTAATCTATTCACATCAGGCTTTATGTACTGTAGTTACTGTTTTAATTATTTTTCTTTTTTAAAGCTGTAGTTTTCTTTTTTCAAAGTACTTAATGTTTCTTAGCAGCAGTTTGCATTTTAAGAAACAAATTAATTTCACTATCATGAATGATAAAAACTTACAGACTCTTAATATCCATAGTGAAAACATTTTAATTATACTATCTTCAGTAAATGTACAAGTCTGATAAAAAGCTGATTTCACAAATACTTAAACTGTACTAATACAGTGTTTTCCAATGTATAAATCTTAATCTGTATGTTTATATCTCAGGATTCAAATTACACATAAATAATGCAGAGAATTTGTTGTATATTCTCAGTGGCACAAGTAAGGAGTGTGGAAGAGTTAGTGAAAAAGACCCTCAAAAATACACAAAGAAGTCAACAAATTAATAATAAGTGCGTACAGAGGTATTTACTTCTGTGAAAGAATATGCTTGTGAGACCTGGGAGTCTGTCTCTTTACTAAATTATTTTAGAATTTAGACAAAGTGAAGCAGGGGTGCCAAGACAGATCCCCAGAAAACTGTAATAGTCACCTCATTTCTCTGAAGGAACGACCATTGCCCTTACTGTGTGGGTTCTGCCCTTCAGCCAATTAGCAATCAATCTAACTAGATAAGAGTCAGTTTGTATTGCATATAACATATCAAATTCTTTGACAAGATCAAGATAAGCTATATGGACAGCTTGCCCACTGTTCATTAATTGTGTCACCCTCTTGAAGAAGCTTACTAAATTCATTAGACAGAAATCCAAATAGCTGGAGGTCAAGTTTGAAAATTTTTTTTATATATATCAGCATTAATCAGTCCATAATAATATGTTCCATGGCTTTGCCTATAAGACTTGTCTGACTGATGGGTCAGTAGTTACTTGGCTCAGTGGTGGGGCCACCCTGTTTCTAAAACATGGGGGACAAAAATGGTTGGTAAGGTCAGGTTTAATAGATTAAGGAGGAGCTCTGTATTTAGACAGCTGGGTATATTATTATCAGGTATCACAGTGGATATCTAATGCCTGCAGAAACACTGCCAACTTAGTTGCAACCCCTTGCCATGGCAGCAAGGCCTATTCATTTCAAAGAGTAATGTTTTTGTACTGGAAGGTTTTACCAGTGTAAATATTTTGGTACAGTTAGAAGACGTGGCTTTTTAAAATCAGGGTTACACCTCCCTGGCTATACATTAACTTACATAGCTATAGTGATTGTGGAGGCCTTCTAAAGAAACAGGGTAATGTGTAACTCCTTGAGGTATCAAGCAAACACTAAGTGCAAGAGGTTGTGCAATCTATCTCTTTAATGTGTTATACATTCTAACACAGTGAAGTTTATTAAGCCCTATGGGAGAACTAATACTCTAAAACAAAATTTAATGGACTTTTGGGTATAACTGACAAAAATAAATAATTTAAAATTTATTTGCTGATTTCAAGGAGTTCTATCATATGCAATGTGTAATTGTCTTTGAAGGCACCGATAGAAAAACCTACAAGTTAAAGCAAATGTCTTTGAATGAGATAACTTCATATCCCATCTGTTTTGTTTTATTATATCTGCCAAGACTTGAGTAATATGCAGTCAAATACTTCTGAAAGCTGTAAGTGGATAGTGTACTTTTGTGCCTTTAATTACTGCTTGGTTTCTGATTCATTATCAGAATAATAGCAATGTTTCTTTCTAGAATGTTAATTTAGCTTCCCTTAGCCCAGATACTGCTTATAGCATTGCCTGGCAGAACAGTTTGTGTTTGATCTTTTTAAATTTTCCATAACAATTTATTGCATGCTAGTAAATAAAGCCATAAAACTAAATATATTAAGACTAATTTCACATATATGAATTGACTGCCAATAATAAGAAAAAAATCTATGCTCTATTATGAAACATAAATAAATAAATAAAATTAACATCTGTCATAATGTTCACTCAAAGGGAAATGTCCTTCTGCAGAGCCTTTGATTAAGAATAGATAATTTCTAGAACAAAAAAAGCAATCCAGTGGACCACTTGGCACATATTTTACTAATATGCTGATTCTGAGTTCTTGCTGTGCCTGCCAATTTTTGAGAATTATTAGCAAGCTGAGGCATTAGAGTTCCCTGAGCACCATTATTAGATTTTAACAAAGTACGTTTTTCGACATAATGTTTCTGCATCAGTTGTTTTGCACACTTGTCAAAGTTTAAACTTCACAGTTCTTGGTAAGAAAATGTTGTGGTACATGCAACATACTATACTGCAAACAATTTTCAGTAAGTTAAATTAAAGCACAGTTTAAGGTAACTAAGGGCGAGTGACTTGTAAGTTATTTACGAGACCATGTTGAGTTTGCAGGTGAACCTGGGAATTACAATATACATCATTTTGGCATGCTGTCTAAATTCTTGGTGTCAGAAGTTGCAAATTAATAAAGAGTAATGCAATTTCAGTAAAACTAAGGAAACTATCATACCTGAGATTCATGATGATAACCACGCTTACATAATGCAGACAAGAGGGAAAAATTGTGTTTATTTATTTACGTATTTGTTTTAGATTTGTTAACCGAGTGAGTAAAAGTGTTTAGTGATGATGTTCTTCTGCCAAGGCCATATGGCAAATATACAGTAAAATACAGTAGAGTAAATAATTATTAATATCATCAAGTGCAGAAAATCTCTGACTTGGTATCTAAATTCTTAGTGGCAGAAGGTGCAGATTAGTAAGGAATGTTGTCCTTTCAATGAAACTAAGGAAGCCAGTAATTCTGAAATGGCTTCTCTACACAATCTTGAGGAAAAATACCCCAGGCATCAATAGCTATCAGAAAAAGTTGACTGACATAAGGCTGATCACTTTTCTCTGTAGGAAATCATTGCCAGTGAGGTTTTCTAATTGTGTGCCAACAATGATTCACTTTCTAGAGAGATTTTTCCCTTAGTAGAGTAAGTGCATTTGTGGAGTTTATTTATATAAGTTCTGGGGGTGTGGGAGTTTTTGACCCTTTTGGAGTTTGGTCTTTTTTTTTTTTTATTCTGTAGAAGAGTCAACTTTTGGGAAGTCAGCATTTCATTATGGAATTAAGACTCATTATGGTAATAAGCCTGTATGATAACACAAGACATCAATTCAAATATTATTTATTTATTTAACAACTGTTAACCAAGTAAGTAAATCTGTTCAATAGTGATTTTCAGCTATCGCCATATAGCAAAAATACAGTAAAGGATAATACTTACTGGCAACATCTCTTATAGAAATAGAAAAGTAACACATACAAAAAATGAATAAATAAATAAACCTATGCCATTTGGCAAAAAAAAAAACAATACATTATGGTACAGAGGCTATGTAGGATATAGTACAGAAACGTAAAATCAGTGTATAAAAAACTTATTACATAAGAGGGATGCATTCATATAAAAGGGGTTATAGGTGTCACATTAAGTCACAAAGTAGTCCAGTAGAGCTACAGCAGAATAAGAAAGTAGTTATAAATGTAAGTTAGAGTATACATTACTTATGTACATCCTGATGTAACAATCATTTAATAGACATTTCAACAGATTTGACAATGCCATAGTGGTCAGTGGGAACACTGGACCTATGTTAAAATGCATCCTCATACAGCAAGTAAACATTTTAAATTGTACAGCATAACACTAAACAAGAGCAATTTTTATTATTAATCATGAATAATAATAATAATTGTCATTATTAGTAGTTTTCATCATTTCAAATTTCCCATTTGATGATACAGTTATAAACTTAAATTTTTGAATACATACATCCTACTGTTAGTGTGAGATTGACGTTAAGCATTTATTGGTATGTGATTGACCTCAAAATCAGTATGACTATATATCAAAATGCATAAATTAGCCAGCATCTCTGAAGCAATCACACTTGGTTTGCCTTTTTAATGCATTTTTCCTCAAAATCTAGCTTGTTAAGAGATTTTGTTCATTTGCTATTTTATTCTATAATAATGGGCCTGTTTTGCAGCATATTTTTTTCTGTGGTGACCGATATATGGTGGGGTCTATGTAACCATGTGGCATTATAATTTCATAAACTGTAGTTTGTGTTGTGTATCATGAGAACATTTTTTTCATTGTGAGACAGTAATTTTTACTCTAATTTAAAAGTGAGACTGTTGTTCAATGAAGTTAAGCAGTGGTACTCAGTGGGAGGTGATATGTAAAGAAGACTGTAGTTTTATTTTCAGTCATTTAGGTTCATAGGTTCATAGGTTGATACTAGGCTATCTGCCCTAGGGCATTTATAAGCCTAGCCAGAATATGTTTGGCTTTCGCCACCCTTTTAGATTAGTTGACTGTGCCTCTGTATAGTAGGTCACAGAAGATAGCCCTTTTAAGGTTAGTTTACTGTGCCTCTGTCTAGTAGGGACACAGAAGATATCCCAGGAGTAAACCTATGATCTCCCATCCACTCATCAAGATTTCTCTTGAAGAGGGTCATTGAGGAGCTCTGCCTAACATGGATTGGGATTTTGTTCCAGAGTGAGGGGAGCCTCTGGGATATGAATCTGTCCCTCCAGCATGTCCTGTTTACTTCTGTGCTGAGGTTTAAGTCCCTGGAGTGTGTAGCTCTAAGGGATTTGGATTTCCTGAGGTGGAGCATGTCCATTAATTCTGGGTTGGACATGGCTTTATACATCAGGCACAGATTGCCTCTGAGTAGGCGGTAAGCAACTGAGTAGAGCTGGAGTTTCTTTAGCCTAACTGCATAGGGCATCTGTTTGAGTCCCTTGATCCTCTTGGTGAGGTACTTTTGGGGTCTTTCCAGTTGCTGCAGGTGTCGGGTAAGGTACATCCCAAATGGGGCATTGTATTCAATTATGGGCCTGATGAGTGATGAGTAGAGGGGCACAATGACCTCTCTTGATCTAGATGTGAACCCTTTTGTGATAAGGTGGGCTATATAGAAGGTCTTTCTAACCACTTTGGCAACATGATTGTCAAAGGAGAGATTGCTATCTACTTGGGTCCCCAAATCTCTAATAACTTCTTCCATACTTAATGGATTACCACCTATGTGGTAATTTGTGGCACTTTGTTTTTCCCAAAGGGGATGACTATGCACTTTTTGGCATTTAGCTTTAGGCCATGGCTCTGGCACCAGTTATCCGTCTCTGTGAGAACCTTTTGGAGGATGCTTGTGTCAGTCAGTGAGTCAATTATGGCACTCACTTTGCAGTCATCTGCGAACTTGGTCAGCCATAGTCCTCCCGTGTTAGCCTGTACCTCAGAGAAATATATACCGAACAAGAGAGGTCCCAGGACTGAGACTTGTGGGATGCCACTTGTAACTGGTTTAGAGTCTGACATGGCACCTGCAATTCTGACCATGTGGGTTCTATCCCTGAGCCAGTTTGCAACCCATCTTGTGACATAGGGGTTGATATTTAAGCTGGTGAGCTTATTTATGATGCTCGAGTGGGGTATTGTGTCGAAGGCTTTTGCGTGGTCCAGGTAGGCTGTGTGGACTACCTTCCCTTCATCTATGGCCTTGGTGACTGTTTCAAAGAAGTCAACCAAGTTCAAGAGGCAAGATCTGCCCTTAACAAAGCCGAATTTGGTAGGATCCAGTGTTTGGAGGTTCCCAATGTCTTTGTTTATGAGTTCCATGATGATACGCTCCATAGCTTTGCAGACCAGGCTAGTCAATTTTATAGGGTGATAGTTTCCGGGGTCCGTTGTGGCACCACCTTTGTGGAGTGGGACCCCTGTTGCTGTACGCCATTCCTTGGGTACATATCCTGTAGTAAGGCTGAGATTGAACAGTGACTTTATGTGAGGGTTCAGTTCTTCTTGGAGCTCGTGTAAGACGCAGCCTGGGACACCGTCCGGTCCCACTGATGCTGTGTTTTTTGCTTTGGAGAGGGCAGCTCTCACCTGTGCATCTGTGATGTCAGGGAGGCTACACTCTATTGGGATAGACATTTGCTCTTTTGGGGGGGAAGAGGGGGAGAAGTTTGCACTGAACCTGTCTGCCAGGATGTTGGCAATGTCTGTGGGTTCAGTGTATTTTTTGTCATTTTGCACTAACTCAGAGCATATCTGGGAGTTGCCACCCAGGTTCCTGACATAACTAAAGAAGGCTTTGTGATTATCTTTAGGATCTTGTGCAATTTTTCTTTCGAAGCTGGCCTTAGATGATTTTATGAGGGATCGTAGTTTCTTGCTAGTACTGATCAGAGATGCCTTCCCTTTTTTGGGATTTTGCTCTATCATGTAGTAGCTTCCTCCTTCTGTTGTATAGCTTATTTATGGCTGGGGTCCACCAGACAGGTCTCCTGCCTTAGGAGGAGTGAGTCTTGGTTTTATTTGGGAAAGCACGATCCATGCATTCCTGTAGGTGTCCATATAATGCATTTGTAAAGGATTCTGCGGTTTGGGCCATATTTTCCACTGGCCCGGGGTCTTTGAAGGATTCCACCTCAGTTTTGAGAAGTGTAAAGTTTGCTTTTGAGAAGTTCTTCACCGTGGTTTCTTTGGCTGGGGGTGAGGACGGGATATGGATGTCCAGTGAGATTAATTTATGGTCAGATCTTACCAATGAGGGGTATACCTCTGATATGGAACATAGAGTCCCCATGTTGGTGATGATCAGGTCCAATATGTTTTCCCCTCTTGTGGGAGTGGTGACCAGTTGTTCCATAGCATTTGAGTTTATAAATTCTAGGAACCGTTGGGCGAGGGTGTTGGGGCTTGAGTAGTGCTCCCAGTCTATGTTTGGGTAGTTGAAGTCACCCAATATGATGGTGTTTGGAGAGACCTTCATATTCTCCAGTGTTCTCAGGAAAGCTGAGTGGGGTTCCTGAGTTTGGGAGGGTGGTCTGTAGCAGGCTACAAACTGAAAGGCAGTTTTGCCCACTGTTAGTTGCACATGGATGGTCTCCGATGCTTCGTGCAGTGCCACTAACCTGGAGGTGTGGCTATCTTTGATGAATATGGATACTCCCCCTCCTTTTGTGGTTCAGTCCGAGTTTTGGGGCCAAAAACCATGGTATGAGATATAACCTGGTAGTGCTCTGGTGCTCTCGGGAACCTTGAACCAGGTTTTTGTTACTGCACAGATATCGATATTCTCCATACTGAGGAGAGCCTTGAGTGCATGCATCTTGAGGTTTAGACTTCTGGCATTGAGCAGCATTACCCTTAGTTTCTTTTTCCTTGTGTTGTCTATGGAGGTGGGTTTGTCTTTTGATTCTTGCCTAAAAAAGGCACTGTGGGGGTGGCAAGAGCCTTAGCTAATATTCAAAAGCCCAAGGGTGACAGGTGCAAGCCGTCCCTAGTGAAGCAACATGGCTTGTCGAGCATGTCATCCCAGGCTGACAGACACTGGATCCTCATTGAATGACACTAATACTTTAGCCAATTGTTAAAATTGATCATTTTGTCTTTATACTGTGGCATCATTCTTGGTGAGGGTAAGATGTTACTTAAGGTCAGGGTCATACCGGCCTGGGCTACATGATCAGAGAGCTCCTTTATGTCTCTTTTCATGTAGTCCAGGGAGGTACCTCTCAGGTCATTCACACCAGCATGGACAATGACGTAGTCATATTTGTACTTGCTTTGGAGTGACCTGAGTGCTTGTGTTATGTGGCGGATCCTGGCACCCGACAGGCAGCTTACAGTGACCTTCTCCTTGTTCAGCCTGGTGAGTCAGATGTCAGTGTATCTGACAATAGAGTCACCTATTACAAGTGAATTAGGTGTGCTGTTTAGCCTTAAGGGCTGTGACTGTGTGGCACACTGACTTTGTGAACTATGTGATACGTGGGTATTGTTGTGGGGTAGCCATTGCTTGGATCTGCTTTAGAGGTCTCTGCTGCTTGGGCAGATTTTTATTTAGAGCCTCCAAGTATGTTTTTGTGTGTTTATGTGTTTGGTTTGCTGTTGTGATAGGTCTATGTGAGACTGGATTTGTGGTGTGTGTGTGTGTGTGGTTACCTTCTCCGCCTGACTGACTGCGCCAGTACTGGTTTGAGAGAGCTCAGCCTCCAGTTTGGCTATATAGTTGCATCTCTCACATATATTTGAGCTTTGAGGAGGAGAGGGTGGTCTGTGTACATAAGGCAGTTGTAACATTGCCTCAAGATTCCCATTCTGTATTACTTTTAGAGAGCAGGGCTATGATGGTACAGTGTACTTAAGCCTTGATGTAAGGAGGTTAATGGAAATCTCTCTTCTAACTTCAATAGTTAGGAAACTTTGGACTCAGGACTTTGGTCTTCTAAGTGTTGTTTAAAGGTAAGATTTTGGTCAAATTCTACTCAGATATTTCTAATGTACAAGATATGGTAATGTCAGTTGTGTCTTTGATAATTAGTTGTAGGGCATTAGTATTATTTTCCTGTTCCAAATGACAATATGGAAGACTTCCGTGGGTTGCTTATCAGCTTATTAGTGATCTGCCATCTACAAACTGCTGCAAAATCAATTTATAATTCATTATTTATTATCAAGTGGGTTTGTAAAAGCTGGTTAACACAATGTGATCTGTATGGTAGGTACAAGGAAGTTTATTAATGCACATAAAGAAAAGGATACGGCACCACTTTTAATGATAGCATTGAACAGAGAGAAGATTCTGTTCTGGAACAATTTTAATGCATCATTTGATAAACCACAGGGAACAAGCTTCTGCAGCAGTAAAGGCTGACCATGTCTTTTAATCACACCTAAATCTAAAAATAATGCTTCTGTAAACGTGCTATTGTTCAGATTTGTAAATATGTTATTTGTAAGGTAGTTTATGGCTGTAAGAGTGTTGATATATCTGATGAATATATACAAGTCTCTGATAATATATGATTTTTTCCATAAACATTGACAAGAGGGCAAACATTTGCTATTATTCTATAATACTTAGCTTCTGTGGGAGATGACTGTTCAGGAAAAAGAACGATTGTGGCATATTTAAAATGTAATGGTTTGGAAAGGACTGAGCTTCCTAATTGTGCATATTAATATAAGGTTCATTGCTGATGTCAAGTTTCTGAAATAGTTCATTTTCTAATTCATGACTTATGATTTTAAAGTGAAAGGGTGGCATGCTTAGAAATGTATACAGTGTATGTAACAGGTTTGGCTGTAGTTACTTATTGAGGTAGGACTATCATAGGCATCACTTTTTAAAATAGCAGTGAATGAGTTTATGATCAAAGCTGTAGTAAACTAGCAAACTATATCTGTATAGTCTGAGACTTGGGTTGACAACATTACCATGTTCAGGTGACATTACCAAGTTCTCAGATGACTACAAGCTGGGACCCATTATTAACTCCCCAAGTGATGTAGACATCCTACAGTAAGACCTCACTGAGACCAATGACTGGTGTCGAAACCATGGCCTTAAGATTAATGCCAAAAAATGAGTCGTCATCCCCTTTGGGAAAAACTCAGTTCCCACTAATTACCACATTGATGGGAGCCCACTGAAAACTGAAGGCATTATAAGAGATCCAGGGACACAGGTTGACAGCAACTTTTCTTTCGACCACCACATTGCCAATGTGGTCAGAAAGTCCTTCTATGTGGCATCCAGGAAGAAAGAGGTCATCATCTCTCTCTACTCTTCCCTCTTTAGGCCAATCATCGAGTATAATGCCCCATTTGGCATGTATCTCACAAAACACATGCAACAGCTGGAAGGCCACAAAAATACGCAACGAAGAGGATCCTAGCCTAGGCCTTAAACACATGTCGTACATGGACAGACTCAACAAACTCCAGCTATTCTCTGTCTCGTATCATCTATTAAGAGGTGATCTCTGCTTGACTTACAAAGCCATGTCTGACTCAGCTCTGTTAGAAATGCTACATCTTAAGAACTCCCAATCCCTCCACACCATACACTCCAGAGTCCTCAACCTCATTAGCACAATCAACAGAACATGCTGGAGGGACAGATTCATAACCCAGAAACTGCCCATGCTCTTGAATAGACTTTCCATACATGTCAAGCAGAGCACCTCACTGGCCCTCTTCAAGAGAAATCTTGATGAGTGGATGAAAAATAGAAAGTTCACCCTGGGATCACTCCAGTGGCTCTACTTGATAGAGGCAATGGGAACTAATGTTGGGCAGCACGATGCCATGGCACTTCTCTGGGCTAGGCTTGTAAAGGCTCCAGGGCCATTAGCCTAGTACACACCTATGAACCTATGAACAATATATTGATGTCTTGCTGAAAAATATAACTGGCAAAAGATGCTACTGTCAAGGTGACAGTCTTAGTACATGGTCACGTCCACACACAGTGAACAGGAAACTGTGCTGGTTCTTCTCATTTATTTATGTATTTCAACTGGCTAATTAGGTAGCATGTCAGAAATAAAATGCACTTTAAAATAAAATTTGACCCCTGGCTATGTAAGCTGTTAAAGCTGACTTGCTAAGTCATGCATACATAATTCTAATGGTCAGTTTCCTTTCTCCTCTCTTGTTTGTGTCTCATCCCTCCAACTCCCAGACTAAGCAAATGATCCATGTAAACAGTCCCGCATCTATGTCCCCAGAATGCAATGCTTATGAGCCATTAGTTGTTTAGTATCTAATCTGTTTTTCAAATAGTTAGTCTTGTACTAATATAGATCATTTAAGCTTCATCAACATTCTGTAATAGTGATGCTGTGATGAAGCAAAGGTTACGTACTGACAATTTGTATGAAACAGCATTTTCAAGGGTGGGGAGTTTGAGGAAGACCACAGACTCCTATATAATTTAAATACAAACATTTCATTAGCAGAGCATTAAAATCTGTATATATTTTAGCCCTGAAATGTTCATACTGGTATTGCTTTTTACCTAAAATTTATATTTCATATCTTAAGGTATATTTTAGAGGAAAGTGCAGAAATTGCTGTGGCTTATACAATAAGAGAAACATTGGAGACCTACTTCTGGTCTTCTGTGCCATGGGAGATTCAAGCCTTCTCGAAGCCTTCTAGATATCTTACAGTTGCATCTTTATATAACCACCAGCTCTACAAATACTGGAGCATCTCCATAAATGATATATGAAACATGATGAAAGAATAGATTCATTATCCAAAGTTTACCCCATCTCTTGAATAAATTACTCCTGTAAGTTGAGCAAGGTGATACCCTTGTGACCTCCAAATCAAACCTTGATGATTGGATAGGTACTTACTAATTCATCCCTGGACAGACATAGTTTTCTCTTTTAGACATGGGTGATACAACATAAGGATGGTCTTTGGCAAGATACAAATCGTCTTTGAAATCACTTACCTTGTAATTTCTGTGATCCTATAATTTCATGTTTCTCCAGAGCTGATCATTATTCTGAATGCCCATTCAAGATTTAGTCAGAGCCATTGCATTCTCACAGAATCCTACATTACTGTACAGATCATCATTAAAATGTGGATGCATGCATTAATCCGCTACTCTGTTCTACACTTAACACAATTGCAACAATACAGTTCACAACATTGAAAAGAAAAGCTTTACACTATTATACCAGTCTTCTTGGTTTAAAGAGGAACATTTGCTTTCCTTTTATGACATAAGTGCAATTAATTAGTAGTGAATAATTTGAATATATGGTCTGTGAAAGTGGTGGTTTACTGTGAAAGTGCTTACCTAATTTTATATGTGTTTGCTTTTAACTTTATTCATTTGTATTAAAGCTTCTTGAGTCAGCTGTGGTGGTCGGATTATATATGTTTTGCTTTTCATTTTTTACGTTGTATGCTCCTACCTCTGCTCAGTTGCTTTATTTTTTCTTTTGGCATATTGCTTTCCTGCTTGACAGATTTTCGGTGAAAGGCTGAGACTTATTAGCTGGGGAAATGAAGCTGGTGCTTAGGGCTAGAGGATGTAAGCATTTGCTTCTCATGTGATATCTGCATATTCCCTATGTAAAATTCTACAAATGAGGGCATCGTCAATCTGCAAGCAGCAGGCTTCCTATACAGCATCTTGCATCTTATGGACAGACTTACACAGTATGCTCACATGAGAGTTTCAGTATGCAGCATTTTGGCTGACATGGAGGGGCTCATTCAGCAGTGTGATGCACATAAGCATTTCAAAATACAGCATGCTGAATGCTGCACTGAAGAAAGGGATCTTTGTGCAACATTCTGTAAACCAAGGGATCTTCGTTTAGCATGCTGCATAAGCAGTATCATTATGCATTTTGTTACAGGTGGAAAGCTTCCCATTAACAGTAAAGTTCTAATTTTTTGATGATTTTTTAGTAATAGACTGAAACTGAAATACAGAGACATCATCTTTAAAGCCTTCAACCCTTATGGTGGTATATCTAGATCAGAGATGGTAAATGTTGGCTTACCAAGTAGTTATTGTAAGTCAAGGTGAAGCAATTTGTCATACAAGATGGTACACAAGAAGAGTTTAACATACAGCAAGTGCAAAGATAATCAAGTTAGCATGTCCCATAAGGGGAGCTAACATACAGTATACTGCACATTGGAGGTTAATCACTGAGCATGCTGCAGATGGAAATGGGAATTATCCTAAAGCATACTACACATGATGAGGTTCTGTATGCTGCATATTGCCATGAAGGTTCATGATTCAAAACACTTTATATAAGGACAGGATTCATCATGCAACCTGATGCACATGTGACAAATACCACGTAGTGCAACATGCATGTGTTCTCATCTTGTAGTGTGCTGAAAAAAGACTATTCTTCAGGTAGTATGCTGCTTATGATGGCACATCATATAGTGTACTGTATGTGGGGGATATCAAGTTAATTTCTGGGTCATTATACATCACTGTGGGCACGGAAAGGAATCTTATCTTGTGACATGGTCCTCCTAGCTGAGTGCTGTACATGGACAAATGGAGTCATCATGCTGCATGTGGTGATGGAGGGCTAATGCATAACATTCTGTACAAAGACAAGGACACACAATCCTGCATGCTACCCACTGGGGAATTGCAATGCAGGATGCTACATCATAAGGGTGTTCATGCTGGAAAGTGAGATGTATCTTATAAAGTACTGAAAAAAATGGCTTATTTTATAACACAGGGGATAACGAGGGTCCATTGTTCAGTATTCTGTGTATGTGGATCATCATACAGCATGCTAACAATAGGAACGCTCATTATGAAGGTTGGATTACATAGGGAAACATATCTTTATGTAGAATACTGCACAAAAGTGAAACTATCACTATCACAGTACAGCACACCAGGTACTCATCATGCAGTATAGTGTACATTATTAGTAGCTGCACCTAAAGGAGGGTCTGGGTGCAGCAAGCCAAATAAGCTGTAGTAGGATATCAAGTATCAGACTGCACATGTGGATGGGCTATACTTGCTGCATGGTGCACATGGCTGGCTAGCTCATTATGCAACATGCTTCACAATGGGCCTTAGCTTCAGCATGTTGCATATTGGGGGCACAATGGACCTCATCTTACAGAATTTTGCACATGGGGGTGTTTATTGTGCAGTATACTGCACATGGTAGAGGGGATTCATCATAATCCATGCTGTAAATAAAGGTTTTAACATGTAGCATGCAACATACGATTGGTAAATACGAAGCTTCATGTAGATGATGTTCTCACTGTGTAGCTTAATACTGTATGCTGGCTCATTAACAGGGAAAATTCAATTACTTTCTTGCTTCATATATTACTGTGGTGGTGGTGCTGTGGTAGCATTGTCACCTCACAGTAAGACGTTGCCCTGTTTGATTCTCAGCTAGAGCGTCTTCTGTGTGGAGACATGCGCGAATGGGTGTACCTTCGTTTAAGGTTGTTTGTCAAGGCCGGCAACTCGGCATGTAAAAATCTACTGCCAATCATTAGCAGACCGGAGTTCCGCTGTGGCGACCCCTAACAGGGAAAAGCCCAAAAACAAGACAAAATACTTTCTTGCTTCATATATTATACAGCATTATGCTGACACACTGAGAGATAATGACATCAGTATAAATGGGGTTGTGACAAGTCCGTATCACCATAGTAGTATAAACCAACTAGGGGACACATTGGCAGAAGTAAACCATCTTACTTCAAGTAAATCACCCATCTGAGAATTAAAAGGGGGGATATGAAAGACTTTCTTTTCAATGTACTTAAAAGAGCCATCAGGGGGCTGTATTGATATTTGAAAAGAGCATCTTTTGTCATGCTTTTAGTAGAGGCTTGTCACCTTTCTGTACCCAACCAACAGGCATAACTATAGTTGTTGTGCATTACAAAAGAAGTAAATACTGAAAATGAATCCCAGAAGAAAACTCCAAATAAAATTTACAGGGCAAAATATATTTATTCATGCGTATTTTTTAAGTGGGGTAGAGCACATGGGCATTTTTTCAGATTAGACCCAGGAGCATATTTTGATGAAGTGACTTGCTCGGAGTTGCATAATAGGTAAATGGCAGCATGAGGCAATCGATGTGTAGACTCTTAGATGCAACTCATTAACAAATAGCCTAAATCATCTAGGCAATTTGCAAATCTTAGGAACTGGAAAGCTCTTGCAGGGAAATCTAGAAATAACACCAGCTGGTGATACCAGAACTAATTAAGGAAATCAACTTAACTAACTTTGATAGAAAATGTATGACAAAGGTATGCATATACCAGCACAGTATCATCTATAGATTGCAAAAAGCCATGGAGAAGGTGTGATGGGTCCCTACTCCAGGCCAGCAATAAAGGAACCTCAATCCTCACCACTGACTCTGGTGAGGGATGGTCACTAAGAGCAAAGATGGATTCACACAGTATTTTCAGATGCAGATCCCTGCTTCAAGCACAATTTCCCTTAAGAGCTCACAGGGAGAAATCTCCAGTCCCGGGGATGGTCTCACCTTTTCTCTCCAGACCCACGCAAAACTCTAAACTGACTTTGGAGATCTGTGTCCCTTTTCCCAGTCGCTGAGACACACACACTTTGATATTCGAGTTTCACATACACACACACACACACACACACACACACACACACACACACACACACACATGTACACACATGCACACACGCACACACACACACACACACACACACACACACACACACACACACACACACACACACACACACACACACACACACACACACACACACACACTCACCTGGGAAAAGCTAGTGCTGATTTATTAGCTGTGATCCTTTCTGCCCAGACTGAGGTAACCACTCTGTCACCAGTCAGCTTACCCTAAGGTTTTAGAAAGGGTACCCAATTATACTGTGTAAAATTAAGATTAATACAAATGGTAGGGTGTGACCAATGCAGCAAGGCTTTCAGGAATAGCCACAGTGTGACTAAAACAAGCTTTTCAACATGTTAAGAGTATTTTCTAAAGGACTGGCCACAATGAAAGGTATTAAAATATTTATTGATAAATAATAAAACAGAAAACAGGATAATACTGAATACATTAAACAGCAGAGTTTAAACCACAGAGATATAAAAATAATACATTTGGATAGCTTCTCATAGATGCAGAAAATAACACTAAACTATTTTCACTAAATGTCCCTGACTAACTAAAGAATTACTGTTCCCTGACTACTTACTAAAGCAAGTCAAGTCGATGTGTGCTGAGTGACTTACCACAGGAAAGGTCAAATTATCTCTCTCTTTGTCTGTGTGGTAATATATATCCTTTCAGAAATCCTTCCTGTCAGATTCTAAAGTGCTGCTGTGAAGGTTCCAAAGAAACCAGATGCTAGCTAGAGGACGACAACACCTCCGGTCACCGACCCTGGTACAATACAGACACAGAGCTTTGTTAAGATCTGCGACACCATCTGAAAGTTATAACACAATTTCAAACCTTCGACCCTTCCAGGGTACTCTCATAAACACACATATTTGATCAGTTAAAACAATACAACCTAATATACATGCATACAATCTTTATGCCCAGCAGGACCTACTGTTGATGCATTTTTAACAAAAGTAACTTTACAAATATATTTTTAAGTCAAACATTTATACAAATCAGTGTGATAGTCAAATATAAAATTCTTTACAAAACTCCAGCTAGCTATGCTGGCATATTTACACATGTACTGCCCTACTCTCCCTGGCACAGATGTTATTACCTCATAACATCACAGTAGGCATTAAAGAAGCCAAAGTACTTGGGGGCCATGGCTGGTAGCCCACCATGGAGGACTAACTTCTTTCTGCTCCACATACTTGCAGTCACACTGGATAGCAGAGTTGCCTTAGGAGATAAATCTTCTCTTGCAGCACCAGTAGGTTCAGTCAAGGAAGTTTCTGAAAATCAGATTTATTTATTTATTTATTGACATTTGTTAACTGGGTTTGTCCAGTTGGGCTTTTGGCCCATTTTCAGTTGCGACCCGAAGAGAAAAGCTCCAGTACTACATTTTTAAACAAGTACAATTTTAAACAATATTGATATAATAGCAGTTATAGCAAAAATAATCACATATGTTGGGTTACATGCATAAAGTTAAAGTTGCATTAAAAAGAAGCTTAGTAACATAATTTTACATTGATATAGCTCAATAGGTCAACAATAATTTTTTTTTGTATAAAATTATTCAAATGCATAGTAGACACATTGTAGAGAGAGGTGTAATGAAGTACTAAGTATGGACCTTTTGTGGTTACATAAAGGGAAGGAAGACCAGGTGGGGTCATGGCAAGGGCAGGTCCTGGAACTGAGAAAATAAGCTTTTAGTTCATTTTTAAAGTGTGAGGTCTGGGAGATTGAACGTAAGTCAAGGGGAAGTTTGTTCCAAGCATGGGCAAGGGAGTGGTAGACATCAAGTAATAATTGGTTAGAAGTATGGAGGGTCCAGAATGGGATATAAATGGAGACTAAGGAAGATAGAGATGGACAGAAGGAGGTTTTATAAAGAATAGAGTATAGCATATGAAATTGATAAGATAGCATAAATTGGTGAAGTTCAAGCCATTGAAGAGAGTTTAAAGAAATGCAGTGGTGTGAGTTGTATGGGGAGTTAGTAATGAATCTGGCTTTTTTATGGTATGTCTGTTGGAGTTTGTTTAGAGTGGAGGCCTGTATATTGGTAAGAACTGGGGTGGCGTATAAGAGGGAGGGGAGGAGGAGTCCCTGTCCCAGGGTAAGTCTAGATTCAGGGGTTAGGAATTTTTTGTTCCGATATAGCAGACCTAGTTTCTGGTTTGTTTTTTTATACACCGGAGTATGTGTAGGTTGAACTTTAGTTCATCATCGATAATGACCCCTAGGAGTTTTGTGTGGGTGTCAGATTGGATAGTTGTATTGTTAGAAGATGTAATAAAAAAAGAGGTTTTGTGACGAGAAAGAGAACGGGGAAGGAAAAGTAGGAGTTTAGTCTTTCTGGGATTTAGGATCAGTAGGTTGTGAGAGAGCCATTGTTCAGTGGATAGTAGGGCTTGTTGGGTCAGGGAGTGTAGTGCAGGAATGTAATTTGAGATGGATATAAGTGTAGAGTTGTCGGCATACTGAATAAGGGAGGATTTTTTGCATGAGGTGTAAAAATCATTGTTGAAGATGTTAAACAAAAGAGGTTCCAAGATGGAGCCTTGGGGAACACCAGTGGAGATGGGAAGGAAAGGTGAGGAGGATGAGAGCCATTTGACAGATTGTTCCCTGCCAGATAGGTAACTATTAAACCAGGCAAGTGCAGAGGGGGATAGGTGGAGATTTGCGAGTTTCGATAGTAGAGAAACAGTATCAAAGGCTTTGGAGAGATCTAGGAAGAGACAGGAAATGAGTTTATTGTTGTCTAGGTCCTCTGCAATAATATGAGTGAAGGAGAGGAGTTTAGATAGTAGTAGTAGAGGATGAGAGAAAGTATCAAGGGCTTTGGAGAGATCTAGGAAGAGACAGGAAATGAGTTTATTGTTGTCTAGGGCCTCTGCAATAATATGAGTGAAGGAGAGGAGGGCAGTGGTGGTGCTGTGTGGAGGATGAAATCCATGTTGGGTAGGGGTAAGTAAGTGGTACGTGAGGAGGTGATTGAAAAGCTGCACCTGAATACATTTTTCTAATATCTTGGAGAGGGGGGACAGAATGGCAATGGGTCAGTAGTTTGAGGGGGTCAGTGGAGTTTCCACCTTTATGAAGAGGGATAGTAAAGAAAGATTTCCAAAGGGTGGGGACAGTTGATTCCAGAACAGATCGATTAATTAGTATAGATATAGGATAGGCAATTGAGTCAGCAGCAAGTTTGAGGAATGTAGGAGATAAATTGTCAGTGGAAGGAGAGCAAGGTTTTAGCTTGAGTAGTAGAGATTTGATTTAAGTAATGGGCACTGGCTCAAATGAAAACAAAGTTGTGTTAGTGGGACTTGGAGAGGTGGGCATCAAAGTAGAGTTTATTTTAGAGGTTACCAGATTTTGGATGGATGAGATAAAGTGTTTATTCAGGAGGGTAGCGCTGTTTCCTGAGAGGAAGAGTTAGGGTATGGGGAGGGATTAGAGGGCTTTCCAGAATAGAGGATGTTGTTGAGAGTTGACCAAAAGTTTTGAGAATTGGATTTGTTGTTAAGCTGAGCAGAGCTATAGTATAACGTTTTGTCATTAGTTGTATTTTTTTTTTGCAAGGTTCTTCAGTTGCCTGTATTTTTGAAGAAGAGGTGGTTGTTTAGTTTTAGTCCAGGTTTTCCAAGCACTATCTCTTTGTTTCATAAGGGACCTAGTCTCCTTGGAGAGCCAGGGAGCATGATTTGATTTTACTCTAATCTTCCTAGAGGGAGCTAAGGAGTTTAGAGTACTCATGAAGATGCTATTGAAAGTGCTTACAGCATCGTTTAGGGGGAGGTGTTTTAGGATGGAGCAATCTATGTTGTGGAGAATAGAGTTAAATTGGGATGAATTGAAAGTCGATAGTTTTTGACAGTCTTTGATAAAGTGGGGTTTAGAAATATGGGATTAGTGTCTTAAGATGGTGGTAGGGAGATGATCACTGAGAGAGTCAGGTAAGGTGATGGGATTGTGGTATTGGTGGGGGAATTGGTAAGGATCCAGTCGATGATGGGGCTGGAGGTGGAATTTTTATGGAAGCGAGTGGGAGATGTTATAAGTTGGTGGAAGCCGTGTAGGTGGATACTGAGTTGGGGGGAGTCCGTTGTGAGTTTGGACCAATCAATGTTGACATCACCAAGGATAAGTGTCTCATATGGTATGTTGTGGGAGAACCAGAATAGGATGATTTCAAGAATGGGCAGATTGTTACCAGGAGGATAGTAGATAGAGGCAATTGCAAGTTTTTTGTGGGGTTCAGATAGCAGTTAAGGATGATGATTTCAGCTGGGATAAAGTCAGGAATTGGGGAAGGGTAAGGTGAGAAGTTAAGTTTGTTTGAGTAGAGGATGGCCACGCCACCCCCTTTTTTACAGGTCTATCAGATCGGAAGATATTATAACCTGGTGGGAGTATTTCACTATTTGAGATTTGTGGCTTGAACCAGGTTTCAGATAGGGAGAGGGTGTGAGGGGTATTGAGAGATATCCATGAGTGCAGCTCAGTAACTTTATTTGCTAGACTCTGAATATTAAAAACAAACTAATGAAGATAATACTAAAACAACCAAATGACAGGCTAGGAAACAAAAACAATGTAATAAAATAAAAAACATTTATTGTAAATATGAAGTGCTTTTCGTCGCCCACAATGAGGCAACTTCTTCAGATAACAAATTATTCCAGCACCACCATTTTTATAAACTGATCTAATCATGTGATTAAAAGAAACATTGTATCAATGATGCAAAAAGTAGTGCCAACAAGGTTTATGAGTACATCTTGTTGAAACGTAGAAAATTTAATTCTCTCAACTACCTACTTGTAATTAAATAAAACAGTAAGTTCATAACGAACTACTTATACAAACTTTGTCAAGCAGATCTAAATAACTAATCAAATCAACTTTTTAAACAAACATATATAAAAAAATTGTAATAATATTCATTATCTAATGCATTAACTATACTAATAAAACTCTTGAGTAAAAAAAATATATATAAATAGTCTATAAAAATGTATTTCATGTATACAGTTTAAACTGTTGTTAAACTAGAAATATATACATATTTTCTAAATAACAAAAACATTATATAAAATTATATAAATATATAAATACCAAACTACATATTGTATATAAAAAGCCTATCTGTTAAGGCTCTTGAGTTTAAGAAGGCATGCTATATTACAATGTTCGTTCAACCCTGGCTCAATAAAGGCATTAGTTCTAATTTGCCATGACAGTTCACATTCTTCCAACAGCAAGTTAATTGGACCCTCTCTGATGTCGTGTTGTATTTGGTCAATTATCCTAAACTTAAAGCTGTGGCCTACATGTGACATAATGTGCTTTGCTAATGCATTTTCTATTTTACTAGTAGCAATTGCATAAGTGTGTTCATATATCCTGTCTCAGAAACGACGTTCCATTTTACCTATGTAAAATGCCTTGCAAAGTGTACAGGAAGCTAAATAAACTACTAGTTTAGAATTACAATTCACCTTAAACTTTGTATAATACTGTTTATCATTAATGATGAATTTAGTACCTATAGCTACATGTTTGCACGTTACAACAACCACAAGTGAACGTTCCCACCTTTTTATTGAAATCTTTATATTTGTATGACTCAAGAATATTTTTTAAATTTTTACCCCTCCTAAAAATAATTTTAGGGTAATCATTAAATTTTGTAAATAAACTTTTGTCATGTTTTAAAAGTTCCCAATTTTTATATAAGATGTATCTTATAATGGTACTTTCAGAGTTGAAAGTGGTGATAAAGCTACAGTCAAACCTCGTGGCTCTATCATTATTTGTTGTTTCAACACATCGTACTTCAGTTTTAGTTTCTATGTCAATAACATTGTCTAAAAAATAAAAAAGGTGAACTTGTGTTAGACATAGGTTGGCCTGTTCTAAGAATCGGTGTAATAAGGCCATTTTCTCTTTTAATCCTAACTTCACTTGATAATGTTCTAATTAAGTCTAATGGATAACCCCTCTGTTGGAACATAGTCTCTAAAAAATTACACTCTGTATCAAAATCGTTAAACAGAGAAACCATTCTGGCGGCTCTAATCATTTGACCTTTAATAATAGCTCATTTTTGTGATTGTGGATATGAGCTACTGTAATGCAAATAAGAATTGCAAAAAGTATTTTTCCTGAAAAGTTTTGAAATATATCTATTATTGGCTACATCTTTAACTAATTTAACATCTAGGTAGTCAATACTCTCTTCTTGAAAATTAAAAGTAAACTTAAAAAAACTTGTTGTATTATTAAGGTAATCAAGAAAATTAGTGGCCAAATCAAAATTCCCTCGAAATAAAATAAATATGTCGTCAAGGAAACGCGTGTAGTACATAATTCTAGACATCCATTCTGTATGTTCAAAAGATATAGAGCTTTTCCCAGTACACCATAACGGTGTTAGCAAAGCTTGCTCCACAAGGGGAGCCCATCGCTACCCCGCATTTCTGTAAGAAAAGCTCATTGTAAAAAGAAAAATAATTATTAGTAAGAATGATGTCTAGCAAAGTTGTTACTAGATGGGTTTCTTCTCTTGTAGCTCCTTTTTTAACAAGAAATAAATCAACCCATTCTACACCTTCAAGGTGCGGAATAGATGTATAAAGATCAGCTACATCTATAGTAATGAAGTTAATATCGTTATCAAAAGAAATGTCATTTATATTTTTCAAAAATGTCCACGAGTCTTTGCATACCTGTGCCTCCGTTAACAAATGTTTTTTTAAAATATGATCTACTACTTTTGCACAAGAATAAGTAATTGAATTTCGACCATCAATAAGAGGTCGGAAAGGTGGATTAAAAATATTCTTATGAATTTTTGGTATTGCAAATAAAACAGGGATTTTTGGCCAAATTATAGTCATATAATTATACAAGTTGGCATCAATAAACCCCTCTATAAACAAATCATTAATATAGCCTTTAATACGGCTATAAGCGATATTAACTTCATTAATAGTCACCTTGTCGTATGTGTTACTGTCTAAAATCTCATGGACTCGATTTTGATAGTCAGACAGGTCAAAAATGGCTAGGCCGCCCCCTTTATCTGGTTTTATTGCTCTCACATTAAGTGCCTTAAAAATGTTGAGAGAAATGGTTTCATCACGAGTGATATTAGTTACTTGTGAATTAGTATAAAACAGTCTATTACAATTATTCGCTAGATGTCTTAAATCTAATTCTGTAATAGTTTCAAACAAATTCATTACAGGATGTAAAGGGGGGTTATACTCACTGGCTACTCTGAAATGCTGAGTTTCATGATCAGAGTTGCCTAACAAAAAGTTTAAATTAAGTTTCCTAACAAACAGTTTTAAATCTTTAACAGTCTGAACAATATTCATCTGTTGATAAGGTACAAAGGTATTACCCTTTGCAAAAAGTTCCACTAAAGCTGGATTAATGTCAATACAAGAATAATTAAAAATATTGAAATCTCCTGCTTTATTTTTTACAATGGCAACATGTTGTTGCCGGTCAAGGGTTATCTCCTGGATTTGTTGTACGGACGCTGTTTACTTTTTTGATTCTGTTGTTGTTGAAAACTGTTGTAAGGTATTTTTGGTATTGCACCCAAACGATTATCGTTGTGAAAGTTAGGTTTGTTCGCATAATTGTTATTAATCGAATTATCCAATTCTTGATTATTGGAATTCTTATTGTTGAATTGAAGTCGGTTAGACCATTTGTTCTGAGAAGGTAACATGGAACTAGAATTAGAATCGCTAGTTCCCAGAGCATGATTTGATGCATTTTCAACATGATTGGAACTATTTTCGCCATTGTCAGACAAGCCACTGTTGCCGAGTAAAATTGCTGCACCAACTTGGCTAATAGCAGGCTTTGGGTACGCTAACCCGTTGTTATAGGCTATACGGTCTCTGTTCATTTTTTTACTTTTGTTAACACGCAGCCTTTCCAATAATTGATCAATGGTAACAAAACATTTTTCATACTCATATTTGTACCTAAGAAAATCAATATGAGAAGTAATAACGGAGTTAATGTCTACAACTTCTTTGGATAAAGCTGTTATCTGGATGGCGTAATGTTTAATCATAAGTTCCATTAACGCAAAGCCTTGTTGATCAAATAAAGTGTTTAACTCCAGGTGGAACACTGAATCAGCTATAAGGCCTGAAGGATACAAATGGTGTCTTAAACCTTTAGGAACAATACGTTCCTTTAAACACTCTTGAAAATAATTAATTTTGAGTTGAATTTTTTTAATTTTGACCAATTATTGGTCTAATAGTTTCAGCTGATCAGATAAAGAGGAAACACCAACTTGTGAATGAATAGCGTTGTCGGCTTGTTGCCCTTCATTTGTACGCTGTGTAAATTTCAGCTTACTCGTGTCAAGAATCCATTCTTCAAGTTGTAGGGTACCATTAAGCCCGGCAGCGCCATGACCAATTTCTGGTGTATGGTTATGAGGGCCACTTGACTCATGTGCTCCTCTGACAACGTCGGTGTTACCATTAGCTGAATCTCTCCTTACAATTGTTGTATGAGTAACAGAACCAGTAACTGCAATATGAGCTGGTGAACTAGAATTCATACACGGTAGTTGTTGACCTGGTGGAATAAAACTCAAGTTACTAGTTGCTGCACTTGAAGGCAAAGTTACATTAGGTAACTGTGTATTCAGACGCACAGATAAGGCATCAACTCGTTGGGATAGAGCTTGAATTAAAGCTGTTAGGCTAAGTTGGTCCGATTGTGACTGAGTAGGCTCAAACAGGGTGGGACTGTTCATAATATTGTTGCTCCCAGAAGCCATGTAAACGAAACAAAAAACAAACTAATGAAGATAATACCAAAACAACCAAACAGGCTAGGAAACAAAAACAACGTAATAAAATAAAAAAAGTTTACTGTAAATATGAAGCGCTTTTCGTCGCCCACAATGAGGCAACTTCTGCAGATAACAAATTATTCCAGCATCACCATTTTTATAGACTGATCTAATCATGTGATTAAAAGAAACATTGTAACAATGCTGCAAAAAGTAGTGCCAACAAGGTTTATAAGTACATCTTGTTGAAATGTAGAAACTTTAATTCTCACAACTACCTACTTGTAATTAAATAAAACAGTAAGTTCATAACAAACTACTTATACAAACTTTGTCAAGCAGATCTAAATAACTAATCAAATCAACTTTTTAAACAAACATATATAAAAAAATTGTAATAACATCCGTTATCTAATGCATTAACTATACTAATAAAACTCTTGAGTAAAAATATATATATATATAAATAGTCTATAAAAATGTATTTCATGTATACAGTTTAAACTGTTGTTAAACTAGAAATATATACATAATTCAGACTCTGAATATTCAATGAGTAAGTAGTTAAGTAGCTGGATGGAGATGATTGTTGTGACTGAGGTTGTTGACTGTTAGAGGAGTAAGATGGGGCAGTGTAGAGGTAGTTTTGGGGAGAATGAGGGTGGGGAGAGAAGAAGAGGGGCCAGGGTTGGGATGGATATCTCCAGAACAAAGTAGGTTTTTAGTGAAGAGAGAGTGTGTAGTAGATGCTAGATGGAGTTTGTATAGTTTTGACTTAGCTTTGTGGGAAGGTTTAAAAATCTGTATTATGGATAGTTTATATAGACTTGAGGTAGAGATAGTAAAGAGATTAGGGGAGATAGTAAAAGATGAAGTAGTTGGATATATGTTGTATGAGTGAGAAGTTGGTGAAAATAGGAGTGGGTCAGAGAGATTGGAGTGGTAAGAGGTGGAGATAGAGAGAATAAGGAGTAGTGTATAAGATATTACAAAATAATACATGGAATAAAATATGGTCAGAGTAGGTAGACAGTGGTATAGAGGAAGTGGTGTTGACAAGATTGACAAATTAGTAAGATGGTTGTGGCAATAGGCAGGAAGTGGAATTGCAGTGACTAGTGGGAAAGGAATGGGAGGGATAGGTATAAAGGTAACTGTAATGGGGTGGGTGGGAATGGGGGTAGGGTAGAGGAGCAAAGTGAGCCCAAGCATAGCGAGGGTGAACGGAGCGGGGTTAGCACCCTGGTCAAGATGAAGTCAGAGAAACAATCAGAAAAAGAAAGTGAAAAACTGGCTTGAGAGACAAGGATATCAAGTCTGTAAAGGTATAGTCACCAGAAATAAATAAAAAAGAAATAAAATATGAGCAGAAGTATGCTTACAAAAGGACACTGGTCTCAAGCTACACATGTAGATTTACTTGAACCAAACCCAGTGCTGTATGGTTAAAATAAGCTACAATAGAGAGGGGCTTTGGAGGGGGGAGAGAGGTCTTACTAGCAGCTAAAAGCTAAAAGATGTTAGCAGAGATGATTGAAATGCTGCACAATAGTTTGTTGAAGACACAAAGGCTATAGAATTTGATTCACAAACAACAGGAAAATATGAAATATATTCAAACAGGTGTGCAGCAACTACAGCCAGGTTTCCAAACTACGGCAGATACTATAATACGACAGCAATGGAAGATCTCTTATTTAGAATCTGAACTCAGTTATGTAATAAAATTGTTGATCTAGACAACTAGCATTATAGAAAATATCCACTTATCTTGAGTTTCAGAAGCAATACAAGATAAGGACTTCCTGAATTTCTTTTATAATAAATTTCAACCTTCTTTAAGTGCCCACACATATATGGACAAATTCATATAGTGTGGAAAAGGTGAAAAAAGCCATGTCCCCAGGTAAATGACAATAAATTCACAGGCCTACACTGCCAAGGAATGAGTATTTATTACCCATGGAGCTCACATAGATGACTATATAGTCTCTGCTTATCAAGGTTATTCAAGATCTCTATATCAGAACACAGCTGCATTTGATGGAGTACATCATCAGACCTTCATATCTTGGGTGGCCTACTCTGCGGATTTGGTGGTCAGGGTTGATAGTGTAGCCAGCATTTTGCTACCCTGAAGGCCATGCAGGACTTTCTGCATTAGTATGATGCCTTCCCACAACCCAAAGAGCTTGCCCCTCACCATGGGTGTAGAAGGGCAGATGTGGAAATGTCTGTGAGTTCTGGAAGGACAGATAATTATGAGCCACCCTGGGTGTGCATGGACTTGAATGCCAGTAGGACTAGAGAAACGAAACAATCAGAAGAAGAGGCACTCAGTGATTGGAGCATTCTTTCTAAACATGGTAGAGTTGACTTTGAGGTGATATACTCATCCTCCATTTCAAACTAAGGTCCCTACTGTCATGCAGATGTAGGGCAGAGTTGTGGGATGCTACTATTTCTTCTACTAGCTATTGGGACAATTGGATGATTGTAATCCTGTTTCTGAAAAAGAGGCAGTGCTGTTGCTTTACAGGTAGACAATAATGGTGTTTTCCATGAACAAGAAGAGCACAGGTATGATGACTGCAAGCATAAACATCAGGGAGCTAGAAACAACTTTAATAAGAGAGTATTAGCTTCCTTTGACAAAAAATAACCTAGCAAATCTCTTAAGAGTTGGTTAATTAAATAATTAATTGTTAACACTTTGCTGGAATACAGTGGCCCAAAAGAAACACTGGTTATCTTTTGCCATTGTTATGAGACTTGTGATTACTCTTTGTGGTGAGTTGGCTATGATTAAGTATGTTTTAAGACTGTATTCAATCTTTTGTACTTCAAAAGCCTAACGTTTTTTTCTAAATGCAGTTATTTACTGTTTCAGATGTACTACAGCCATGTTAACATTTACAGTGTACTTGCCAATGAAATTCTGCTGCTTTTTTAAATGTTTTTATTGTTGCTTGTAAGCTTTATTGATATGTGTTCGAGATGGCTTTACAGGTGTTTATGGATGGAGATTAAGAGTAGGAGCAGGGGGGGAATCCATGTACTCTGTCTACGATTTCTATTTCTACTGCTGCCAGTGCTACTTTAACTCAGAGAGCCAGGCTAGATACTGGTGGGATCCAAGAGTCTTGTTGGACCTAGGCCAGGGGGAGGAGGGGAGGTTAGAGCTGGAGTGAGACATGTTGGACTATTAGAGGGATTGGGTTTGTTTAAATGTTACTTGGAATGTTGGAGGCATATCCCACCTGATTAAAGTGGTAGAATTTGTAATAAGTTTAAAAGAATCAGGGCAGATATTGCTATGCTCCAGGAAATCACACTGCACCAAAAGGTGGCATTAAAGTTAGGCAGGAAGAATATGCTAGTAGTAAGTAAGATGTAGTACTGTGAAGGAGGGTGGAAAAGAGGTGTGATCATATTGTCAAGAAGAAGCTTTTAGTTATGATTTTAACTCAGGGATGACTGTGATGGGTGATGGGTAGTTGCAGGATTAGCAAAAGGGGGCAGGAATGGAATATAGGGGCACATATGGCTCTAATTCAGATTTTCATGACTTTTCAAAGGATTCTTATGAACAATTGTAGTCTATACTTACATATAACTCAAGAGAAATAACTGGTGGCAATTTTTATATGGTAGTGGACTGGCAGCGGGACAGAAACTATGCCTGTAAGGAAAAAAAAAACACTAAAGCTTGAAAAGTATCTTCTAATTGGCTTAATGTTAAGGGGTGGATGGACATGTGAAGACTGCAGTACTCTGAGATTGAGAGGTGTATTTTTCAAAGGATGTAAGGAATCAAGCTAGTTGGCTAGATATCTTTTAATAAAGGTTGAGGAGGTATTACAGATTAAGTGTGTGATGATCAGAGAAATATGTCTTTCTGATCATGCTCACATCATATTGACTCTGTTGATTTCTAAAGCCCGGGCTGAACAGAGGGAGCAGGAAACGGAAACATTGGCTTTGTCAGGAACCTGCAAGATGTTTAGAGGGGAGGTCTCACATAGCAATGGAAATCTTGAAGGTTAATGGGATAGATGTGGACCATGGCCTATCCTTAAGGGTGTTGGATGTGGTCAAATGTGACTTTAAGGGGCATTTTATGAGCATGGAAGGATATTGGAAACTGGGAGACAATAAACAGATTAGACAATGGGAGGAAGACTTAATTTTTTTTGCAAAGTTAAGAAGAAGATGATGAAAAGGCCCTGTTAGACAGACAAAGGCAGTTACAAATAGCCAGAATAAAGGTAAAAATTGAATAATGTGAAACGACAATTGTAGACAGGAAGCATTTAAGTGTTCAAGATTTTTGGTGAGTCAGGGAGGAAAGATAGGTAAATGGTTGGTAGGTAATATGAGGAAACTTCAAAAACAAGTCCCAGGCTCAGGAAGGAGCATTCAAGCTTTAATAAAACATGAAGCGCTTTTCGTCTGCTCTGAAAGGCAGACTTCTTCAGAAGTTTTTTGTGCTTTTGTGGAGTTCCCAGTTTTTAATATGAGGAAACAGCAAAGTGCAGCATGAGGATGAAGTTTGATTTATGATCCAATTGTTATTAAAGATGATTTCTAGAAATTATTTGGTGAATTATATCTACAGTAAGGACTGGTGATGATTGCCAAGTCAAAAGACTTATTCAGGTGGACTGGCCCAGTGTTAAGCAACTCAGAAATAATAAATTTAGATCAGAGAAATCTCTGAGAAGTAATAGGTTCCTTGTAGAATTTTACAAACAGCAAAAGGAGCCTTTGTATGCCACATAGCTAAGTTTTTAGAAAAGGAATGGAAGAGAGGGAACACTTCCAGATTCAGGTTCCAGTTCACTGGTGATGCTAGTCCTTAATGGGAACCAGGAGAGACGATCTCTGGAGAATTGCAGGCCTAATTAATTAATCAATATAAATTCTAAAATCTTAGCTGCAGTTCTAGCTAAATGATTGCAGAAATATTTAATCAATGTGGTATCCAAAAGTCAGATGGGGGTTGTAAATGGGATTTCAAAGGAAACCAGTTTGATGTTGTGTAAATATGTGGTGCAGGTGGGCTAGGCCAGGTGGGAGCATGTAGGTGCTATTATTTTTATATCAAGAAAGCCTTCAATTCACTTGATTAGGTGTTTTTGTTTCAAGTTCTCAAGGACATATTGCTGGGTGAAAGATATACAAGTTTATACATTGAACTATATACGAATGTTGGGGCACAGTTAATAATAAGTGGTTCATTAACAAGCTAGCTGTATAGATAGGTCTGTTTCCACTTAACCGCCATCTTCCTTCACAGTGCAAAACCTGTAGTCACTATATCCAATCCTGACCCCAATACAGCAGCAGCTGTGCTACAAGATCCATCCCTCTGTCTGTTTTCACTGCAACCTTTGTCATTGTGTAATAGCCTGTGGTCACTAAATCCAATCCTGACCCCAATACTACAGGAGCTCTGTTACAAGCCCCAGCTCCTAAAACATTTCACTGAGAATTTTATCATTATGGAATAGACTGTGGTCATTACATCTAATCCTGGCCTTGATACTGTATAAGCTCTGCTACAAGGTACAACTCCTGAAAGTTTTCACTGAGAATTTTGTCATTGTACAATAGCATGTAGTCAGTTCCTTGTCTCCCTGATGGATGGGAATCACAAATTCACACCTGGAGTAGCACCTATATCACTTTTGAACAGGAGCAATCTGTAAGATACTCAAGACATAGGCACAAACCCATGCTACTCTCTTGCCCATAGGTGCCATATATTGGGTAAAATCAGATTATATTAGCTAGGCTTGTAAGGGCTCTTAAGTAATTAGCCTATTAATCTCCTATGAACCCACGAACATATAGTTTCCTGATTTCAGCATTAAGTAAATGAAAGAAAACCAGTTCTACTCTGTGCCTCCTTGTTAATTGCTTTGTATTGGCTATAAACTGATTGGGCTTTATGATAACTGACCTGATAGGAAGCCCACTACCCTACCCCTAATTCCCATCCACCCACTTTTACTCTACCATTATACTTTCCACATACACATTTTACATGTGATACCCATTAACTAACCCTCCCTTAACAACCTTAGCATTATTCTACAAACACTCCTGTTTGTATGTTCCTATTTCCAAACTCCCATCTGACATTTAGCATCATTCACAACAACCTTTTTCCCTCATATACTACTTTGCACTATATCTGTTCATACTCAGATCCCTATTTATTATTTTACATTTTGGCTTTTACTTTACACAAACAGACTCTCACTACTTTTTAACTACATCCACATACTATAGTCTTTAAACCCCTCTATTTCTCACAGCACAGAAACATAAGAGAAGTTTCCATGACAACCTAACTCTCTTCTAGCACAGAAAATTTTTCTTTTCTATATATCTTCTACCAGCTTTCAGATTCTACCACCACTATATATCCTGCAGCCCTACAACTTCTTACTTCCTTCTTGATTCCTACTTCCCCACTACATGTCATCAATAAAATGCAGATGCCTTTACTTAATCATGCTACTCCTCAGCTTATCCTCTATTCTTGTCCTCCTATGGAGCCATTTCTCATCCTACCATGACTCAATAATATCTCCCAATATCTCTCCAACTATGTTCCAGTCACTTATTCATACTTCCTCCCAAAACTCTCCATGTATTGCACCAACCCTCTTTAATGATGCCTTTCACCTTTTCCCTGAATATAGACTGAATCATTTTTCTACTCAAATCAAATTACAATTAAGTGGGAATATACTCTCCAAAAAACAAGATCAATAATATCCCAATTTCAGGAATGGACATTCACCCTAATCCTTGCTCCACCTATCACAACCAATACCATGACAATTCTCTTCCACACATTGTTCTAACCTTACAATGACCAACCCACAACCCTGGTAATCTAACTCATGCCACCATAAATTTTAGAAGTATAAGAAATAAAAGTACTGAACTGCATGTGTTGATTACTTAACACATGCCTAATATTCTCAAACTTGGCCTAAACCCAGAATAAAAGTCACTGAAATTACACCCCCAGCTATAATATCATCCATAATGACATATAAAGAAGAACGGTGATGGTATTGCTTTAATATTTCCCATCAACTATCACATTTCCCCCTACAACAAACTAATACCAAAAATTCAGTTTGGCAGGACGTCTTATTATCTTCCTGAAAGTAACACAAATGTAAACAGATACTGTTCTTTACATCCCTCCTGGTAACAATACAGCTACACTGGTAGATATCTGACCTTGGATTTCTATAACAATTCCACAAGAAAAAAATACTACTACATGATGTCAATATCAATTGCATGTGCAAAGCCCCAAACTCCTCTACCTCTAGCATGAACATATTTGTTTTCACACAACTAAGTAATAGCCCCACACATTATAGCAAGATATCACATTTCTTATTAGACTGGATCCCAGTATCAGATCCTAGCAAATTTACCACCACACTTGGTCCTACGCAGGAGTCATTGTGTGTGTGGGTGTGTGATACAGATGAACTGCGGTGGCAGGGCTAGCTACCCAGTGGTGTAATCCTTGCTTCTAGATGACTATCATGTTAAACTGAAACCTTGACTCCATGTCTAAAAATTGGAAAGGGGGTTGAGGATGGATGGATGTACAATGTCAGACTCTCTCAGCAACAATCTCCCAATATATACAACCAGACATCTCACACATCCACTTAAACAGCATATTTATAAAGCAACAACCTGTTCAAGTTTAACTCAGAAAAATTCATTATGTCGCCATCGTCTGTTTAATGTAACAACCTAAAATTCCTCCCCTTAAATTATGCTGTAACTGAATTCAATACAATACAATGTTTCTTAAATATCATAAATAGCTTTGCACATCCTAGAAGGAAGAGACTAAAACCAAATAATTTAATCTGACTATGCAGAAAAAGTAGAATGGTAATAAAGGAGAGAGAAAAAAGCGTGGAAAGAATGGCAAAAATAGATAACACCAAAATATATCGAGAACTTCATACTGCTTCTACCAGTACTAAAAAGCAAAGAAATAAACAAAAAAAAAATACTATCATAATTTTCAGAAGAAAAGCAAAAATACAACCCCCAGAATATCTGGTCATCCATTAAAGAAATCTTACATCCTATCCAAAATTATAACCCTAACTCTTCTCCCAATACTTCACCACTCAAAGCTGCAATAGAATTAAACTCTTATTTCATATTTAGTATCAATTCCCTAACCAAGGATTCTCCAGTACTCAATCCCAACCCTGCCCAAAATCCACATATTACTACATCCACTTTCACCTTCAAACCTGTGCCCACATGCTATATAAACTGCTCCTAAACAAACTTAAACCATGCTCTACTTTAGCTGATGACCTTCCAAGCAAGTACCTTAAAATAACAGCTAATAGCATTGCCTATCCTGTCTCAGTCCTTATAAATAGGTCAATCCAGGAATACCCCTCTCTCTGAAAAAAACACACATTATCTCTTGACACAAATGGGAAGATAAAACAGCCATTACTAACTTTAAACCTTTAAGAATCTACAGAAATCTTATTTACCTTCTCCAAAATACATGAACATATATTCAAAAACAATTGTTAAACAATCTCCTGCAGGAAGAACTCCCATTCCACACACAATATGGTTTCTATGTCTTCTGTATTACTAACATTACACTTCTAACCTTTATAGATACTATCAATAAAGCTATAGATAACTTCAAACTAGTCTCCTACCTATGTCTAGACTCTAAAGCCTTTAACATAGTTTGCCAAGTGAATGTTTACTTCAAATGTACTAGATCTGTCTCAGCCCACCCTTCTATGGTTCAAAAGCTGCCTATCCAGTAGCTATCAGTCAGTAAAATGGCACTTCACCATCTCTCCTTACCACCTGGTCATCACTGGTGAACCACAAGGTTCTATACTTGGTCCCCTCTTCTTTAATATTCTGACTAACACCCTCCACACATCAGACCTCCCTAATAAAATATGCAGATGACTCCACGCTCACATGCACAAATGACAACCTGGCACATCTTCAAAAAATTACTCAGGAAGCTTTAACAGCCATGGAAACGTGGCTGTGCAACTCACTACTCATGCCCACCTCACCCCCTCAAAAAATACTTATTTTTTCCACATATCCCTCTGTCATAAAAAAAAAAAAACTATTTAAAATCCTCTTTCTTAATAATACAACTACTGACATTACTTCTCAAAACAAATTATTGTAGATGACAGTGGATGATAATCTATAATTTGACCTGCATATACAAACTTGCATAAAAAAATCACCAAAAACTAGGGAGGCTTTATAAGCCAGGAATCTTCTCACCAATGCAACTGAATCTACACATCTATACTTGCCAGTACTTAGCTCCTTCTCTCACTACTTTATGTTGCTCCCATCCTTACTTACCTCTAGGCATCAGAAAAATAAAACTTGAACAATGCAATAATAAAGTGGCAAAATTTTCAGCAAATACTACTTTCAGAACCCACCGCTGTATAGCAGTAGAAAGCATGACATGGGTAGAAATACTCCATCAACTAGCATATACACAGCTTCATAATACCTATAAAATTATCCACATCCATCTGCTTGTCCAGCACTAAATGCCATTCTAAACAGCTATGGTCCCAATTGGTCATTTCAATTCAATGACTATAAACTTCTCTTCATCCACAAACCTATCAAATGTGCTGGGCATGGTCTGTACTCATACCATGTTGTTAAGGTCTGGAGCTCCCTACCTGTATTCATTAGGTCAATACTCTCCCTCTAGTCCTTTAAAAACATTCTGAAAGACTTCCTAGCCAGACTCTTGCTCTGTTGTTGCTCATCTCCAGGATAAACTTTATCCTTAAATATGAACAAGTATATACTCATACCTTACAGCTTCTTACTCTCCTTTACTCTCTCTTCTTCTTTACTCACTGCCTTACTTCAATCAATTTCTCTTCCCTGACTCTCTTTCTAAATATATCATAACCCTGTTTTTTCTCTTGCTTCATATTGCAATTCTTGTTTGTATTATACTCACTTACCATTAGTTTATCTCTGAACTGGCTAAAAGTTCTATCTAATATGGTATAATTATTTAAACTGTAGATATGTTTGTATTATTTTTGAAGACTGTTGATGGGTGACTCCACATCAACCAGTAGACCTATCACCAGTGGGGTGCCACAAGGGTCACTGCTGGGCACCCTACTATTTGGTATATATTTCTCAGAAGTTCAAGCCAAAAGTGGACGACTGCAAACTGGGTGCAATTATTGTATCCTCAAATGATGTCAGTATACTTCAGGAGGGCCTTATGCAGGCCAACAACTGATGTGTTAGTCACAGTCTCAAAGTAAATGCAAAGAAATGCATCATTTCTTTGGTTAAAACAATGCCACTTCACACTATCAAATTAACAATACCCTATGTACCTATGACCTGGTAAGAGATCTGGGATCACAAGTAGACTGTGACTTTAGCTTTGACCACCATGTGTCTATTGTAGTAAGGAAGGCTTTCTACGTAGCACACTTCATTAGCAAAGGCATCTCCTCTAGAGTAAAGGAGTTTATAACCCCTCTATGTTTGTCACTAATCAGACCCATAATTGAGTATAACAACCCTTTTGGCATATATGGTATAAAGCACCTGTAGCAATTGGAGAGACCTCAGAGAATTCTAACTAAGAAGATCAAGGGACTCCAGCACATGCCTTACACAGACTGTTTAAATTCCCTGTCATTATACTGAATATCATATAGACTTCTTAGGGGGAGACTTATGCCTGGCTTACAGAGCAATCTCCTAACCATACCTAATTAAGTTGCTGTACATCCATAAATCAAATGGGACTAGAGCTACCTGCTCCAGGGACCTAAATTTGGCCTACATCTTGAATAGGACATGCTGGAAGGACAGATTTGTCTCCCAGTGACTACTGCATCTTTGGAATAGGCTGCCAATTCATGTAAAGCAGAGCACTTCTATGACACTGTTTAAAAGGAACCTAGATGAGTGGATAGGGCAGCAAAATTCTTACCAGGGATAGTGCCCTCAGCCCTTCTGGAAATGGCAGTCATTACTACATACAATCCTGGGTATTGACTACATTATCTACAGTATTACATTGGGATGAAATGGCTAGGCTTGAAATGACCCCTGGGTTGATAGCCTAGTAACCTCCTATGATCCTATGATCAAGATTGCAAAATTATTGTTCTTAATAAACAAATAATTGAACAGGTTAATAACAAAAGACATTAAAAAAACTAAGTGCACCAGGCAGTGATCCCCATTTATCTTTTCATTCTAACCATGAAAACTTCAGAACAGCAAGCTTCTCATTTGTCAGGTGTTCCCCATGAATGGAAATCATTTTGTATGTTTGCTGAAGATTGTATGTTAATAGCGAGCAGATTGGGTCTTATCTGTTTTGAACAATTTGAAAATTCCTCAGGCTTTGAATGTAATGACTCAAGATTCTACAGGTCAGAGTGGGAAAGATAAGTAATATTATTGCCAAACAATGGATTGTATGAAGTCAGATGCTAAATACCATCTGCTGAAAATGAAAGAAATGGAACAAAAACTAATTTGGAATAATTATTTGGATCTCTATCATCAGAGTTTGTTTTTATTTGAGAAATGAAACAATAAGATGTCTACACTGGCAGGAATAACTTAATCAAGACATTGATCCTGTTAAGTGGGAAGGATGATAGGTGGTTGGATAAGATACAGATCCTATGCAAAAAAAATGTGTGGAAAGGTAAAGGTAGGAGTTTTCTAAAGAGAGGCTTCCATTGCCTAGAAGACTGGGGAAATGGTGTATGCTGGATTTTAGCCTTTGTGCCTTGGCATTGGCTGTGACTACCATCTGGTTTTGTGACTCTACACAGTGAGTAGTCTGAAAAGGAGAGAAGTGATAACCTCTCTGAAAAAGGAGATGATTTTTTCATATTACTAATGGGAAGTGTTATTGTGAGAGATGCTGTGTTAAAATCTGGGTACACATGATATCAAAATTCAAGGACAATCAGTTTATTGGAAAGGAAGGTAAGCTACAGGCACAGATAGGGTGGAAGTTCTATTCTGTAGGGATGTCATGGGCTACCTAACATTTATGCGTTAGTCTCATGTTTTGTCTATATATACTTTACCTAGTGGGGCCTGGATTCAATTTGAACAAATAAAGAAATATGCAAAACAGTTGTTCAGGGAGTTAGGAAAAAGAATAAAAAATGACAGAATGAGATGTCATGGATAAACTCATCTGTTCTTGGATAAGTACTGGTCAGGTTCAGAGGGAGACTTATGTAAAATTTTGGTAAGAAATTTGTATGATGGAGATATAGATAAATTGAGAAGACAATGGGAAGAGTCAGAGAAAATAGAGCTTATGAAGGCTACATGCCATCAATATGAGACATACTCTACAAATTTTACTGGGATATTGGGACTACCGTATGAGATGGTTACATGCTATACAGAACTCCACAAGAGTTATGAAAGATTTGCGGAGTAGGTGAGGATTGGTGTTTGGAGATGCAGCATCTCGTAGGGTAAGAATATACATATATTTTGGTCCTGCAATAGTATCCAAGAATGTTGGAGTGATGTTCTCCAGGAATGGGAATGCATATTTGGGAAGAACATTCTGAAGCGCTAGGAAGTTTGTCTCTTTTATATGGACAGTGAGGATAGAGGATGGACTCGCTTGAAGAAATCCATTTTTCTCATAGTGGATGGCTGGGTTAGGAGAAAATTGGCTCAAGCATTGCAAGGGCAATTGGATTTAAAGCCAGAATGTATAAGAAAGAATAATGTAAGGACATTATAGAGTGCTTAGTGCCCAAGATATTAGAGAGAGAAAACTTAAAGTCAAGAAATCCTGGAGCAGGGTTAGACAATACTACTACTTGAAGGACAGAGGATCAAGGGCAAAACAAGGGTAGTATTCTTCTGTTTTTTGTTAGAGGAAGTCATCAAACATCAAATTTGAAAGGTGAGGAGAAGGTTTATAGATTGTATTTGCTTTTTACGAAGAGTGCTCTGTCACTGAATTTTCATTCTCACATTGCTCTATATCTTTTGTTTGTCAAAACTGGTTTTGTTTGATGTATTACATGCTTGGCTTTGTTTTCTTTTGTTTGTAACATATGCACATTTGTGTATGCAGAATATCTGAAAAAAATGTAATAAAAAGAAACATAGCCAAGTACTTTTCCTTTACAAATTTTGAATGCTATAGAGGAATATAAAATAAAGGGGTATCTAATCAGAAATTTAAAATGTTAAAAAGGAGGTTCCCAGGGTCATAATGCTTTCAAATTCCCAGAAGACTGTTCAAATAAGCTTTACAAATCTTACAAAACCTATGGAGTAGCTAAAAAGATGACTTCAAGATAACACTGTGCAGTTCTCATCAGTATACCCAATGCACTCCTAATGAAAACACAGAAAGAAACATTTTTATTCAAGACAGGAAAGGATATCATGCAGTACCTTCATATGGTTAGATACAACAGAGTTCCTATTGTGGAATGTTAGCCACCTGGTGGGGTCAACACATTTTAACCTAGAAAAATTAGAATGAGATGTGTCCAAGGGAATGAGTCAACCAAATGATGCTGCGGTGGGAACAGATTTAAAAAGGCAAAGGAGAACTAAATTGGAATAGCCTGACACTCTGCAATGTAGTCTATTAAGCAATTACTGCAAAAAACAGATTCTTTGATTTCATCTAGATCAGCATAGGCCAGGGCTGGGGTGAGTGCATGTTCTAAGAAATGACCCTCCCATCCAGTGGAATGCCCATAATACAAACAGGCGATGTTCTTCTTCTTTCGGCTTTTCCCGGTTAGGAGTCGCCACAGTGGAACTCCGGTCCGCTAATGATGGGCAGTAGATTTTTTTACAAGTGCCGAGGTGCAAGCTTGACACCCAACCTTCAATGAAGGCACGCCCATTCTATGCGTATCTTTTGAATGCCACTCGACCGTGGGGAGGACATGCAGAGTCCACACAGAAGGCGCTCCAGCTGAGAATCAAACGGAACAGGAGATGACATTGTCTAAAAAACTAACTAAGCCTTGCACTGAGCCTAGAAGGGAGAAGTCACTAGATACACACTGGAGGAAAGTCAAACATGATTGATCAAAAATTTAAATAATAGATTTCAGCTTCCACGGTTTTTGTCATACAACCTTCTTTCTGTCTCTCTTTTCCTATTTTTTAAATTTTTACTTGAAGTGCTTCCATTATTTCTTTATGTTCTTTTTAATTTTTATTCTATTGCATATCAAAAAACTTTCTTATACTTTTCTTTAAATACTGCCCACCATACGGACCAATTTAATTAAAATTGTCACATTTTCATATGTTCTTCTCAGGTTCCTATTAGAATGACGAAAACGCATTTTGCCGAATGCGTTTTCGTCGATACATATAGAGCGAACAGGCAAAACGAAGCAGCTATTCAGCTAATTCTTTCCCTGGGAAAGAAGTCACTTGACTGCTTCATTGCTTTACCGTGTTCTGCAGTGTAGTGTGGTCCCTTGTCCGGTATAGCTCCCGAGCATGAATGTGCAACAGTTACTGACCTTAGGATTAGGGTAAGAGTTAAGGTAAGTGCATATGTATGAAAGTGTTTACTGTTTTTTATTTTGCATTAGATGTATCATTGAGTTACATGTATATGTGTTTTCAGCTGTTTACTTTGTTTTCGGGGGGGGTAGAATTAGGGTTAAGGTAAGTGTGTATGTGTTTGGAACTGTTTATTTAAATGTGTGAGAGTTACTGACCTTAGGGTTAGAGTGCTGGTTAAGGTAAGTGCATATGTTTTAAAATGTTTACTGTTTTTTTTTTTGTTAGATGTATGGTTGGGTTACGTGCATATGTGTATTTAGTTGTTTACAGGATTTGGGGGGTATAATTGGGGTTAGGGTATGTGTGTATGTGTTTAGAAGTGTTTAATGGTTTTTTTTTTGGTGGGGGTTGGAACAGCGATTTCTTTCCCTAGGAAAGAAATCACTGTTCTGTGGTTTTGACATTTTCAGCTTTCGCTGAAAATGTGTCGATGAAACATCGTTCGTTGTTTTCAGCATTTGATGTTTCAATATAGACCCGTTCTTCTCATAACTTGTTACTCTCCAGCTTTATTTCTTCTCTTAGTAACTTCAGCAGTTAACCATTTTATTCCTTTTCCTTCTCCTGTTTCTATTTTTCTTCATCTGTTCTTTACCTCACAGCTCTATAATCAGAAAACTATTTCCAATTTCCACACTGCCTTCTTTTTCTTTTATTCCATTAGAACACATTATGCAAGCTGCTTCTATTTTAAATAAGCCTGTGTGTTAAGTTCACTATCTTTTTTCCACCTGTAGTCCTTCACATTTTGTAACTTCTCTAAATGCATTTACATCGTTTTACTTTTTCCTTCTCCTACCTTAAACTACAAAGTCTCCTAGCATAATAATAAACATATTAACCAAAATATATTTATAAGATCTCAGATGTGTGTTCCTGTCTGTAACATTTGCATATGCATAAATTGCAAATAATTGTAGAAATCTTTCTTCTTTTATCACACATAACCATCTTTCCTGGTATTAGTATTGCAACATCTAATATTTTTATTTTTTCATCCTTTATCAAAATCCCTGTACTTGAACATTTCTCATTTCCTACAGACCATTGAGTCATTTCTCCATAATGCCTCAATTCTATCCCTCTTCTATTTTTTTAACACAGCTTGTATCTAATAAACACATAATTTCTGTTTTCACCTTCTTATACCATCCAATAAGCCCCTGATATAATTTCTAATACTGTTCACATTAGCACTTAATATCTTTGCATCTTCCCTTTTCTTTCTATGCCACTTTATTCCATTTTGTTTCTTCTTCCTAATGTTTCTTCTTTTGACTTTTATTATTCTCTTCTTGCTCTTCCCCTGTATCAAACTGCTACTCTATTCTTTCATCACTTCTCAGTAGTTCATGCCTACTCTCTTTCCGAACATCTTTTTTCTAATATTTATCTCCACTTCTATCAAATTTATTATATCATTTCTGTACTTTCTCCCATAACAGTTTCTATGTCATCTTCTTCAGTGCTTTCTTCAGTTACTCCTTCATCCTGTAAAACAGGAAAGTCAAACCAATAATGGGCAGTACATGTATTATACTTTGACAATTTTTAGCAGTATGTCCTTTCTCTTCCCATTGTCTGCATGTTATTTTTCCACAGTCCTGTTCTAAATGCCTTTTGTATTCAAAAAAAGGGGCCTTTGCCTGACACTAGTATCGCACAGTTCCCCCTATTAACATTTAATACATTTTGAACATGCTGAATACACCCTTTTAACATTTTTAATGTTACTAATACTTCCCACCCTTCAATTCATACATTTCTTTTAAGTACCTTTTTGTATTGTGCACTTCTTTACAAAGAGATAAGAATAAAGAGCTCAGTGTTGGGAGGGTAGCCTAATGGTAAGGTGTTTGCCTTACAAACACAAGGTACAGGGTTTGAGTCTCACAAGGGATAATTGGCTAGGCTTACAATGACTCACAAGGGCAGCTAACCTATGAACCTATCTCAACAATGTCAGGATTGCCAGTTGTGAACAACATATGCATTTTCTCTGTAAGCTGCAATCCAAAATTATATATAAATATATAGTACTTTTGTGACACTGTCACTTGTTTCTTTTCACTTCCATCATAATTTTTTCCTAATAAACCAAAAGTGTCAAAAGTCACTTCATAAAGGACATCAATTCCCAAATGTAATAAAGCTCTTAATGTCCTTTATATACTAAATCTTAAAGGCAAAACTGTATTGTCAAAACATCATATCTGTTTAAATCTGTCATATATTTTGTTTGTTTTAATTTTTACCACAGTCTGTTTAGTTCTGAATTGCTCACTTACAGTTTGTCATTGTATCCTTCCTTATGTTGCCACATCTGTTTCTTGTCTCATTCGGATACCATCAACATAAGATTTTTTATACCTTGTAGTTGGTATGTGCCCTGAAGTCTAGTTACTGCACCAGCTGAACACACAAAGGTGTTTTATACTTCATTATGAATAAAAGTCATTGTTTTTGTGCTGAAACCATCATTTCTTCTGCTTCCACATCTATAATATGCTCCACAAACATCATCCAGCTTGCTTTTGCTCCATTTTCCAGTTCATGCTGCTCCTTCAAATTTAAAAATTCTTGTGTTGATAGTCTAAATCCACATAACATATTACAATAATTTCATAATTTCCAAAAGTTTAGATTCATGATAGAAGATTATAGTGAGAGATGAGCTAAGAGCTAGACTAATTCTCACCTACATCTACATGTCTATAACATGAGAGTGGAAAACTCAAGGAGTCAGGCTACTTACTCATGTACACAGGCAGAACTTAAAACCAGTATGAAGAATCATTAGCTACTATAATGCACATGCATAGTTGCCTGTAAATAGTTTTATTTTTCTTTGTAATGTTGAAATTTTTTGTGCAATTTGTAAATATTCTGCAATTTAATTGTGCTTCAATACTGTTATCTAAAGTTTATAAACACATACAAAAATCAGCCATTTGTATTAAGGAAAGGCACATCATGGATCAGATTCAAAGAAAGGCAGTAATAGAAAGGTTTTCTTCTTGATGACAAAAATGTGCCATGGATACCTGTTGAGTAGAATCGGCATTATATTACACAGAAGACCAGCTGAGCATCTCTTATCTATGTCAAGCTGCATAATACGATGATACACAAACGACCTACAGTGTCACCATGTCAGCACTGGACTTCTCAACCCGCATGAAAAAATCTGCCAGCTAGGATGAGACAGTAGATGCAACGGCACATGCTGTTAGGTTGGTACTACATATCAGGGCTGAGGGGTATAGACAAATATCTGGCTGACATGGTGGAAATGCAGCACTTAACTGACACACATTAAAAGTAATTATGAATGTGCAGACCAGGTGTAACCTCACACTGAGCAGGGAATAAAGTACCATGCAACAAGGCATCTCTCATCATTTAAGTGAAACACATTGATGGTAAGTGTGGCTGTGTTTACCAGAACTGATCCAGCTTAAGTATGGAGTAAAGAATGTATACCAAGGCAACCTAAAAGCACAACAGATGCCCATATTGTATACATATACTGAACAATATAATATAGTAAGCATGCTATGTATCAGATACAACATCCTCTCTTAAGCAATAAGCATCGCTCATTATATCATCATTTACACAACACACAATGTGGAAAATTTACATCATAAAAGATAGAAGTGCCCTGTAGAAAGGACGAGAATGTAGGGCTATTGCTGTGAAGGGCTATATAGGCCAGCATTTGCATATAAACTGTATTCATAAAATGTCATATTCCATATCATGCAATACCCTAAGAACGTGCACAATAACCACAAAAATCATAGCCATCACATAAGCAGTGTGAACCTAGCATGTTAAATGACTCCTGTCCATAAGGAGTGTGCCATGACTGTAAACAATATAAGTAAAAACAATGGTACATGTGGTAAAAATCCTAATACAGACACCATGAATAGCAGTAGTGTATCCTTGTGTGATGCAGTACTGTCACTACACTAATGAGTCAGACAAACCTGATAATGTCAACCAGAAAAAAAATTCATATGTGTATATATATATATATATATATATATATATATATATATATATATACACACACACACACACACACACACACACACACACACACACACATACACACACACACGCATGCACGCAGACACACACACCAATACACACACACACACACACACACTCTACTGTATATAACACTCAACCTCATAGCACAAGAAATCTGGACAGAGACTAAAATAATGGGGGATAAAGGTCCAAAAGTAGGGACATAGAGGTTCATATGTTAGTACTAGGCTAACTGCCCTTGTGGGCCATTTTAAGCCTTACCAATTACCCCATGTGGGAATCAAACCCTGTACCTTGTGTCTTTAAGGTAAACACTTTAACCATTATGCCAACCTCCCACCCCCTATTTTAAGTATTGCACTTATAAACTTACAAAGTTGCTAGAATACGAGGATTTGTGTTGGCATGCATTTTCTGAAGGATATGAAGTCTGAAATGTAGATGTATGCCATTATTTAGTGACTTCAGTTCTCAGAGATTTGCCAGAAAACCACAAATTTTATAAGGAACAGGGAAAAAATATGAAGCAAAAATCTGGATATTCTGTGAAAATCTGGACAGTTGAGAGGTATGACAGTCACTATATATGTCCACTGAGTACATCCTTTTATCATTCAAGCTCCAGAATGGTAGAATCAAGGGAACAGACCAAACTGATTGTGATCTGTGAATTTCTTCACTGGTACATCCACACAATACATAAAAGGAGAGTAGTGTATAGGTGCACTGTAAATTCAGCTGGTACAGAGTGACACATCTTGCCCTTAATACATGTCAAAGCTAAGAGTTAACAGATCACCTCATTGTCAGGTGATTCATATTCACTAAATCAGAAAATTGCTGCATTATGCTAAGTGATATCCCAATACTGGCCCAGTAATCAAGGAGCCTCAATCCTCACCACTGGCAACAGTGGAGGATGTACACACTTGGAGGATGACAAGTACACACACAGTAAAGTAACATTTTCCTTAAGAGCACACAGAGACCACAGTCAGTTTGGGACTGTTTTCTCCCTCTTTCTCCAGATCCTCAGTAAGACTCCCCACTGGCACAGCTATAGGTTTGAGATCTCAGCTGAGTGGCCAAACCAAGACCTCCAGCACCCTCTATATCCAACCAGTGCTCCATGTCCCTACCCAAGTAGCTGACACATGCACACTTTGAGATCTGATTTATACACAAATGCACACACACACCTGGGAATGTCTAGCACAGGTTTGCCCAGACTATAAAGTAGTTTTCCCTGCCACCAGCCACTACTTATCACTACTTTAAGGCCCTTAGCAAAGAGTGTCCAATCTTACTGTGTAATGTTACTGTTAATACCAATGATAGTTTGACCAAGAGCAGGGCTATTAGGTCTGGCCTACAGTGTCTCCAAATAGATATACAAGTACTCTAAGAGCTTAAATATCTCTCACAAATATCAGCCACAAAGACAGGTTTAACTATATTTAATAGTAAATAATAAAAGAACAAGAAAATACTCAGTAAATTATCACAGTAACTTTAGAGTTCAAAATCACAGGAAATATTTAAAACAACATTGCAGGACAGTCTCAAATAAATACAGAAACCATCTAAACTAATCTTTACTATATTTCTTACTGAATCTAAAAGAAATTACTGTACCCTAGTTAACTTACTTACAGAGCAAGACAGATGTGGGGAGTGGGTTTTTCCAGATGATGCTGCCAGGTCAAAGACAAAATACAAAATGCACTGTCTCTCTCTCTTTTAAATTAATATCTCAAATATTGCTGCTGGGATACTTGCAGGATGACATTACTTTTGTTATCTGACTATCCCAGGTGAAAACCTCCATTGCTAGTAACTGTCAGCATTTAGCATCTCCCTGTGAAAAATACATATCCCTCAGATATTTCCAGCTATTGGAAGGCATAAAACAATAAAACACTTACAAAACAATACAGAAAACACTCTATTTTAGACACCCTGTCCTTGCTGCATTAAAACCATCTTTTATGGTGCAGTTATAAAACTATTTAATTTCAACTATTTTCTTCAAGTTTTGCAAGCTAACTCTCTATGTTCTAGTTTTCACTGTTAAAACATATACATTTACACAGTTACAATAGCGTATATACATTTTCTTCTTTTCAGATAGGGTGCACTTTGGATACATCTTTAAGCTCAGTACTGTACCTTTTCACACAGACTTCTGCACCAGTAGTTTGATATACACATAACATACAGTTTTAATACATTTGTAACACAAGCATATGAATCATGTTGACATTCACAAGCGATGTATAATTATCTACAAAATTCCAGATAGCTGGACTGGCAGTATCTCCTTTTGCTATATTTCTGTATAAATCTTATTAATATTCACAAATGACATATAGGTATTTACAAAATTCCAGATAGCTAGGCTGGCAATATATATTTTGTGACATGCTGCACAATATGCTTTTTACTGGAATGTCTGCAAACTAACCTATTTTATAGTAGACCCCAGCACCTCCATGACTGAGTGATGCAAAATATAATCCACCCCATAGGATAATGCAATAAATGTCAAAGTGATGGCAATGGATAGGAAAAAATAAAACATCCAACTGAGATAATCCTGAAGTTGACAAACATTTTGGTTAAAAAGTTCTGACATGGCATAATGTAAAAGTATGTGTTTTTCATGATACTTTTGCTGAATGAACACAATGCAAGTTATTCAAGCTTGAGCTCAAGGTATTCCACCACTACCCATTGTGAGATTCACTCTCTGTATCATGGATATATCTGTGAATTCACAGATGGAGATGCTGTCCTTATATCATGTATATCTCCTGAATACATAGATGGAAATGTGTGGCTTGTATTATGTGTATATCCTTGAATCCATAGATGGGCTGTGTCATGTATATACTGTATTCATGAATCTATAGACAGAGATGCACTATCTTATATATATATATATATATATATATATATATATATATATATATATATATACACATGTACTCCTTGTATCATCATTATATTCAAGAATCCATAGATGGGTACATGTTAAAAAATGGGACACACAGTACTGGAACATTGGACGATGGACATATACTTGTTGTGTAACATCCCATTCACATCCACAGAGACATTTAGATGCCACAATTCATAAATATCCTGTTTGACCTTTATTTCTGTTCTGACCTCATTGCTCTGCTTTCTCTACTCCCACAGAGAATCCATTGTGTCTAGGAACAGTGGCTGACTGCTTGCCCCCTGCAGAAATTTCCCATCTCCACCTCACAACTGTGAGATGTTACTCCATGTGTAATAATAATTTTCACATCCTATAGCACTTGCGTAACATGTAAAGAATAACAACATTTGTCATTTACATCCTTAAGATATATAGGTTGTTCTGCAGAAGTGAAGCCCTCCACCAGACCAGTTCTGACTGTTTATAGATCTGCCATCACCACATGGTGGATATATGCTGCAGTGCAATGCGCTCATTTTGCAAGGCAATTAGACATGTGATAGGGTGATCAGGACTCTAAATTCTCCTAGATGTGCGTGCAATGTGTGTGTGTGTGTGTGTGTGTGTGTGTGTGTGTGTGTGTGTGTGTGTGTGTGTATGTGTGAATGATATGGAAGAAAAGCCTTTCAATCTACTCCCACTGCAGAATTGCCCAATAAACTCTGTGAAAGGTGTTAGCTGCTCACTGTGGTGTTAAAAGAGTGTGATGTGACTCTTGTGCATGGATAGATGTATCCTAGATGCCATGAAGTGTACCTTTGCCATCATTTACTGACAAGTTCCAGTGTACCTTATACAGATAAAAACTGTTTTATTTAGTACCATAAATATACTGCAACACCTAGTATGTAGCAGGCATTCTTGATTTATGTGCATGTGTCAATGACAAGTCAAGATGGACTAGCTAGGCAGGTACTTGTCAAGGTTAGAGTTTGGATGTACATTACAGTTGTCAGTTTCAATCTCATGTCCCCCAATCTGTGTGTTAAAATATATTTAAGGAGAGTAAAGCATAATGTTTAAGATGTTTGCCTCATAAGCACAAGGTACAGGGTTTGATTCTAATATAGGATTATTGGCTAGGCTTAAAATGGTCTTTTGGGGCAATTTATTCACCTATGAACCTAGTAGATACAACACCATCTATACACATTGGGATGTGAATCAAATACAGTGCAGTTGTAAACATCTGTCATCTACCTGGACACAAAATGAAGCTGAGCATTAAATGTAAAGTAATTTCAAAGAAATGGTCAGTGCACAACACTAGTGAAAGTGACATGTGCTTTGCTAAGATACCATGAACACTTACAGCGCTTGTAATACAGCTTACAAGCAGATACTGCTAATCTTGATATCTCTACCTGCGTTGCTGAAAGAGGTGCAAGTATACAGTTCTGGCCTGCTAGCTCATAGGCTGCTAGTATATGAGTACCATCATATGCACTACTATAATGTGCAGTGTCAACCTTGACTCAGATTACCAATCATATCTCTGTCACAAGGAATGTTTTTTGATGCAGTTTCACTGCCCACTATTACCAAGAAGGCTTCATCTTGAATTAATGATATAACTGGTGGTGACGTACTACCTGTGACTTTTGCTAGCTGTTCTAGGTAAGTGCCTGTCTTTTCTACTCATATTGGTATATGTATATCTGTCTATAGGTTTTCTGCAGGCTTAAGTCCCCAAATGGAATAAGATTGCATGTAATGCTATTGCACAATAAATCTCACCAACTTGCTGAAATCCTAGGATAAGAAGCACCGTTTTTTTTTTTGTGCATGCAGCCTGTAGCAGCACAACATTCTCCTTTAGGGACGAAATTCTACATTCCTTTGCATTGCATGGCAATATCTTGCTAATTCTCCTCTGCACAAAGAACTGTGAATGTAAGTATAATAAGGCTGAGATGCATCACTGTTTAGCTGTATTCCACAGATTCTGCAGCTGTTATTAATTTATTGTAGGCTTGCCTTCGTTCACAACCATAGCCCACAACCAAGTTTTTATATAATATGTTTCTGTTTTAGTTTAGATATCTCACCCACACTACATATACTTTGCAGTTAAATGTATGTTTTACTTCAAGATGATAAGCAGGCGTGCCTTAATCCCTCAACTGACTATCCTTTATAATCAAATCTGAAGAGTAGGCATACCTGATAAACATCAGCACATATTATTCCCAACACCTTGAAGAAAGCTGATAGTAAAGCTATAAATAAACTGTTCCCTGTGGTTCAGGGTTTGATTCTATCAGCCTCCATTTTCCTACTGTGTGGCTCTGAGCCAGTCACGTATCCATAAAATGCTCCTGGGCTGTGTATTAAAAAGGTCCATGTGAAACTTGTCTGTATATATATATATATATATATATATATATATATATATATATGTGTGTGTGTGTGTGTGTGTGTGTGTGTGTGTATGTATATGTGAAAACTACACTCAGAGCTAATGTTTGCCACATAATCTGCATGTTACATAGTTAACAATGCTTGCAAGGTATAACATCACAAAAAATGGATAACATTAAATAATAATTTATTGTAGGAGCTTTTGTTGCAGTCTCAACAAATAAAAGACCATCAGATAATCACTATGAAGCCTCTCTTCACCTGCAGATGTGGGACAGACCCCTATACCACTGAATGTAGGTACATAATACCGACAGGTGATCAGTACTGGTCCTACCCTGTACAAACCCTGCCTGGATAAAGAGACCCATGCTAGAAATTATCAGGTTCAATCCATCTGACAAAATTCAAGCATAATCTTTTATGTATACATTAAGGAGTGAAACTGGCCAATTTTATGACACAAGATGGGATTTGTAGCTAGTCTGAGGCAGAACTGTAACAGACAGTTATGAAAAAGGGTTTATGTTGCTTTCAGACATAGAATCTGGACACTTGCATCAGGGGAACCAACCATCAAGAAATAGTGTCTTTATAAAATTCATTGTTTAAACCATTCAGATTTGAGCTTTCCATGTTGTGAGTGTTAATTAAGGCATCCAGCACATCCTCCTTTGTAATTTCATCTCATAAGGATTCTTCAGAGGTACTGGAAGATGCTGAAAGCTGGGGTAGCGGAGGTCTAGAAGGGCATGTAGTGACCTGAAAAGGGTATTTTTTTTCATTTTTCTTCTACTGTTAACTGTGATAAAAAGATGCACATGCATGTTATGTTTTGAATATCTGCGTATGTGGTTAACTCTAGTTGCATTAAGAAAAATTCCATGTAAGTTTCATATTAAAATAATAAATGAAACTACTGCCTTCATTACCCCATTCCAAGTATGATTGGGACATATACTTTCACCTGAATGAATGGCCTTTGAGTATACCATTCACAAATATGGCCTGTATGCTAAAAACCTGAATGAAGACAGACGTTTTAATAGGCAGTGTTAAACTTTGGCTTCTGTTTGGTATTTTGGCATTTCAAGATTTAAACTATATAGTGGTGAACAACAATTGCAGTTGCTATATGACATGGACATTATGGGTTCAGTCTGTCTCTGGTCCTAGTCCAGACAGCCTAGTGGACACTTTATAATATGAAAGTGGATATAGTGAATTCAGAATAAAAAGCATACAGTGAGTTGTAGGCAGTATAGTCAAAAATCGACTAAAACCAGCATCCATGTTTCTGCTTCCTCTGCTATGTCCTAGCATGTTGGAGACAATAAATGCTGGTTTCTGCATTTGATTAAAAGGACACACACATATGCACAGTCACAGACTTTGCTACTTAAATCTGCGTTATGAGTTTTCAGTCCAACTAGTACTTCAACTGTAGTATTGAAATAAATACAGATTTAGTTGTACACATTTTGGGTTGTAGAAAAGTATAGTTGTTTAGGTAAACTTACTGTAAAAGTAGATGATCATATGATCCCTGCTGCAGAAGCCTAAGGTGTGTTATATCCTGCAAAGCTTCAAGGCACCTTCTATGCACCCAAAGCATTAGCTTGAGTTGAACTAGCTAAAAAGACAGCCTTGGGTGCCATGAACTTCAAAGCTTTCATGCCAAATGAGAGAGGAATACTGAGCCCTGAGAAGTAATAATAATAATAATAATAATAATAATAATAATAATAATAATAATAATAAATGCTCACACTGGCATAAAACATACACACACACACATACACAAAAACAAGGGGTAGTGAAGGGAGCAGCTACTGCAGCAGTGATAATTCTAACATCTACTGCTATGGTAAATTCATTTACACAACTGTACTACTTTCTTCATATTGATCATTGTTACAGTATTCTGAGCTGTATGGGTAGATTGCCATAGCTTAGAACAACTGGCAGGTGGAAGAAGGGTCCAGGAGCTTCTGGAGAATGGTCCTAGGAAAACTTGATCTAAACCTGGAGAAGGAATCTGGCTTGTAGTGCATTGTAAAAGTACATACAGATGACCAAGTTGCTGGTTGTAGAATACTGCTGGAATTCAACCCTTTCCAAAAACCCATAAATGAAGCCAAGGCCCTGGTAGAATATGGCTTGACCCTGCCTGGAATAGTTTTGTTGCAGTGGAATTAATAAAAGGTAATAGCATGAGATATCCAATTAAGTAAACGGATGCCTAAAAGGTATTAAGACCCTATCATCCAGGCAATCAGTTTAAGTTGTTTGTGGGTTAGGATATATAAAATAACCTCATTCTCTTTTTTTTTTTTAAACAAGAAAAATCTTTATTAAATTATCACTTATGACATAGGCAATTATACATTTATACAAATGAAAAAACATATTGACATATTTTCAGTAGCAAACATTATACATCACCCATAATCTATCCAGTCATTGTTATTCAAACCTTAGAAAGCTCATTCAATTCCTGTCTTCCATTAAACCTCATTCCTCCTGCAAAATATCATTCTACATGAATTGTTCCTACAATTCCCATTTTTTTCTATGTAATTTGTTCCTACCCTTTTCTGAGGATCACACATAAAGTTGTTTTATCTATGTTATTATATTCACTACTTATAGTACAGTTGGTTTAAACTTTGATTTCCATTTTCTAGTAATTGTTTTTTTTTTTTGACAGCCACCAGAATTAAACTCAGGAAGGTCTTACTATGTCTAGACAATTCTGATTTTGTATCGCAGTTAAAAAAATAATTTCCTTAGTTACATCAGTTTGCTCACCCAGTATTTCTAATAGAGTAGACTGCAGGGGAATTTTTAAAGTTTGCCAACTCTTTACAGTCACAAAAAATAGGTTCCCAGTTATCTGTTTTGCTTTTGTCCCTGTTCTTGTGTGAATAGATCCAGTCTGTGAAGAAACTTGTGATACTTACCCCTGCCAATACCAAAAGAAGGGAGAACCCACTGTTGCCTTGACCTGAAAAGAGTCATGGCAGTGATCTTGGGGGATTCCTTCTGAATCTACAGAATTACCTTGAATATCAGTGGAAAGGTTGGAAAAGCATACAGGAATATTCCTGTCTGAGGAAAGGAAAATACATCAGTCTTTGAGGCCTTCTTGCATGAAGTCCTGGAGCAGAATTTTGCCAACTAATTGTTCATTGAGAAGGCAAAAAGGCCTACTTGAGAAACTCCCCACAGCTGGATCAGATCTTTGAAGACCCCCCCCCCCCAATCTAGTTGCCATTCATGAGGATCTGGTTTTGTCATGCCCAGCTTGTCTGCCACACAATTTTACTCTGATAGAATGTAGGGATTAGAGTGAGAATGTGTTGTAAAGCTATATCCTGTGATAACATGACTAGTATGCATAGGGGTAAGACCTGGTTCTCCCTTGCTTGCTTGTTTATGTACCACATCACTATGATTGTTTGTAACAATTTGAAGTGGTCATGGGGACCAAAGGTGATTTAGAGAGCTGAGTGCCTTGATAAAGGCAAGCAAGTCTTTTTCATTCATGTTATTGTATCTGTCTTTGTTGTCCCAGATACCCCATACACTAATCCCCAAGCATAGTTCAAGGTGTCTGTGGTGAGTGACTGACTGTTTTTGAGCAGGAGGGGAGAGTGAGATGCCTGGATTCAGGGTATCTGAAGTCTCTACCAAATGATTTCTCCTCTCACATATCCCAGAACTGGAATCTGAAAGTATAATGGGTATTGGTGCTAGGACCAAACCATGCCTCTCAGCTGTCCAGATTTTCACAGAATGTCCAGATTTGTCTTCATATTTTAAACCATTGGCAAATCATTGAAGACTGAAATCAGAAAAATAATAACAGATGTGAGGTTCAGACTTCATACCCTCCAGAAAATTCATGCTAATGCAACACCTGTTATTCTATCAACTTTCTAAGTTTGTTAGAGCAATATTAAAAAAGTCTCTATTTTGTGGCCTTTATCCCTCCATTATTTATGGCTTTGTCCAGATTTCTTTCTCTAAGTGGTTGAGATGTATGAAAGAGACTTCAGATACTAGTGTATCTTTCTCATGTGGAGTCTGTCCAGAAGTTGATAGGTAGGTACTACGCTATTGGCCCTAGGGCCTATACAAGCCAAGCCAAAATGGTACCCTGGCTTTTGCCACCTAAGAAAATTATTTTCCTGTGCCCCTGTTGAGCAGAGCCACAGACATGATCCCCAGGGTGAATTTCCTATTTCCCATCCAATCATCAAGATTTTTCTTGAAGAGTGCTAATGAGGAGCTTTGTTTGATTTAGATAGGAAGATTGTTCCAGAGTATGGGATGTCTCTGGGACAGGAATCTATCCCTCCAGCATATTCTGTTTATTGTGGTGACAAGGTTTAGGTCCCTAGAGCATGTAGCTCGGAGGGATTGGGATTTGTTTTAAGTGGAGCATGTCCAACAGCTCTGGGTTTGACATAGCTTTGTATTTTAGGCAGAGATCACCTCTGAGTAGGCGATATGCGACGGAGTAGAGCTGGGGTTTCTTGAGACGGTTTTCATAGGGCATCTGTTTGAGGTCAGTAATCCTCTTTGTGAGTTATTTCTGCAGCCTTTCCAGTTGTTGTAGATATCTTGTGAGGTACATACCAAAAGGGGTGCTGTACTCTATAATGTGTCTAATGAGTGACGAGTAGAAGGGAACAATGACCTCTTTTTTCCTGGATGAGAAACCTTTTGTGATGAGGTGTGCCATGTAGAAGGACTGCCTGACTACTGTGGCGATGTGATTATCAAAGGAGAGACTACTGTCCACCTGTGTCCCAAGGTCTCTTATCACACTTTTGGTGTTAAGTAGACTACCACCTATGTAGTAGCTCATGGGTACAGAGTTTTTACCAAAGGGGATGACAATGCACTTTTTGGCATTGAGCTTGAGGCCATGGCTTTGACACCAGGCATCTGTCTAAGTGAGGCCCTTTTGTAGGATGTCCACATCATTAGGAGTTTCAATTATTGCTCCTAGTTTGCAGTCATCTGCAAACTTCATTAGCCAAAAACCTTCTGTGTTAGCCTGCACTTCAGAAAAGTAGATACCAAACAGGAGAGGACCCAGGACTGAACCCTGTGGTACTCCACTTGTCACTGGTCTGAAGTCAGATTTGGAGTCTGCTACTTCCACAGTGTGGGTTCTGTCAGTGAGCTAGTTGGCACTCCATCTTGTGACATAGGGATTTATATCTAGTTTGGTGAGTTTATCTATAATTCCAGAGTGGGGGATGGTGTCAAAAGCCTTGGTGAGATCTAGATAGGCTGTGTGAACCACCCTACCCTTGTCTACAGCTTTGGTGACTGCTTCAAAGAAGTCTATCAGGTTTAGGAGACATGATCTGCCTTTTAAAAACCCGAACTGGGTGGGGTCCAGAGTTTGGAGATTACCAATGTCTTTGTTTATAAGTTTCATGATGATACGTTCCATGGCCTTGCAGACCAGGCTCATTAGGCTAATGGGGCGGTAGTTCCTGGGGTCCATGGTGTCTCCCCCTTTGTGGAGTGGGATAACCATTGCTGTGCACCATTCAGTGGGCACAAGGCCTGTGGTGAGGCTATGATTGAATATGGTGCTTAGGTGGGGTGTCAGTTCATTCTGTAGTTCATGTAGAATGCAGCCTGGGATGTTGTTAGGTCCCATGGATGCTGTGCTCTTGGCTTTGGAGAGTGTGGTTTTTACCTGTGCAGCTGTGAATTACAGGAACCTTGCATTCTTCCAGTATAGAGATGGGCACTTTAGGGGGTGAGAGTGGGGTAAAGTTAGCACTGAACCTATCTGCCAGGATGTTGGCAATATCAGTTGGTTCCATATATTTAGTGCCATTGGGCTGTAACTCAGAGCAGATCTGAGTGTTGCCATTGAGATTCTTGACATAGCTATAGAATGCTTTGTGGTTGTCTTTAGAATCGTTGGCGATTTTGTTTTCATAACTAGCTTTGGAGGAGTTTATGAGGGATCTCACCTTCTTACTGAGGCTGACCAGGGAGTTGCTCCAATCATGGGATTTTACTCTTTTTCCAACAGTTTCTTTCTTCTGTTGTAGAGTTTGTTTCTGGCAGGAGACCATCAGATTGGCTTCCTTTTTTTTCGGAGGATAGCATCTTGGTTCTGTTAGGGATAGCATGATCCATGCACTTGTGTAAGTGCTTATAAAGTGCATTTGCGTAGGATTCAGCAGTCGTACCTCTATTGTCCATCGTCATGGGTGTTGTGAAGATAATCAAGAGCAAAAGAGGTTATAACCCATGTACTCATCCCTTATCAGGCCTATTATTGAATATAATGCTCCCTTTGGTATGTACCATACCAAACACCTGCAACAACTTGAGAGACCTCAGAGATTTCTAACTAAGAAAATTCAGTGTCTCCAGCACATGTCTTACACTGACAGACAGAAGTCATTGTCAGTGTACTCAGCAGTGTATAGACTACTTAGAGGTGACTTATGTCTGGTTTGCAAGACTATTTCTGACCCAAATCTAATGGAAATGCTCACATCCATAAGGCAAATGGGACTAGAGTCACCCGTTTCAGGGACCTCAATCTAGCCTGTGACATAACAAGGACCTGCTGGAGAGACATACATCTGTCAGAGGCTGCCACTCCTCTGGAACAGGTTTCCAATCCATATCAAGCAACCTGAACAACTGGATAGGAAACTGTAAATTTCTGCCAGGGATTGTCCCGGTTTCTCTCCTGGATATGGGTAGTCTTTGCTATAAAAACCTTGGGCATAGATGATATCTCTCATCTAGTATTATATTGGGATTTAATTGCTAGGCTTGCAAAGACCCTTGGGTCAATAGCCTAGTAACATCCTATGATTCCTATGAACCTATGAAATCATTGCAAGGGAGATTCAAGTAGCACGCTTTCCTCTAAGTCAGAATCAGAATTCTGAAGGAAAAAAAAAACTGTATTTGTTCCATCACATTCATATCCAGCTTTAACTTCTTGAATCTCTTCAGGAAAAGAGGAATCACTTTTTCTCTTACCAGAAACCACCTAACAAGAAACATCAATAGACTATACAAGAACCTGATCCAGACTTAATAAACAATTCCTGTCCAATGAAACTGGAGCAGGAGAAGTTATAAGTTTAGTTTTCTGTTTCCTTTTGAGAGGAAAAGTAAGGCAAACACATTTTAATGGTAGCAATAGTATCCTCAAGGATAGGCACAACATTCTGGTTAAGCAGGGGGACCATCCTTATCCCATCTTGCAGCACAAACAAAAGTTTCTCTCCCTTGCCCATTAAGGGGACCCCATCAGCTGCAGAGAACATTGCTAACCCCTAGTTCATAGTGGCTGTACTTGCCTTACCAGAGGGATCCAGGAAAAAGAAGACTGGTCTGATGAACTAGCTTGGCTACAAAATAGTCTCTCACATGCGTCTGAGGCAAATTGCTAGACTGTAGTGGTGGCAAAAGCTGCTTAGTTAACTTTTTAACACCTTTATTGAATTATCACTTAAGACACAGGCAAACATGCTTTTATATAATAGAAAATAAACCATGTGATGAACTTCTACTAGCTAAGAATTATGAGTAATGATCCTTGAGATATAAGAAAATATTTATTGACAATTTCTCAAATAAATGTTTGTTGACTGAGCAGCGCTAAACACTCCAAAGTATTGTTTCTGTGTGGTTAAAACCACCACAGACACCCCCTAAACAGTGGTGTATTATTACTACTTAAAGTAGCTGCTTCACAATAAAAAAGAGCTGGCTTCCTGATAGGATGAATTTGCACAGAAATGCATTTGTCATGTAATATTTCCTAAATTTTACATTGCCAGCTTTTAACTCCAAAAAAGGAACATTGCAATAAAAATGAATAATTAACATTTTAATTTTTTAGTTTCTCCAAGTCTTTTGGGTTTCTAATACCATGACAGGAATGATTAAAGTTCAAGAAATAGTTTCAATCTTTTATATTAGCCAGAATTGATCATTGCAGCACCCGCAGTATACCCAGAAATTTGTATGGAGTTACATGTATCGGTAGCATATCTAAGTACGATTGTAAATTCTTTTTTAGAAGACCCATTGCTCCTATTACTACTGGAACTGTCTGTTTATCCTTCTTCCACATTGCCATCATTTATACCTGCAAATCCTGGCATTTTATGACTTTGTGTCTCTCTGTACGTAACACACTGTAATCACTGGGTGTGGTAATTTTTGAATGATCAATGTTACTTTTGTCTTCTTTTCACGGGCTACTATATCTGTTTTCCTCACATCTATTTTTTTTTTTGAACTGTTGATAATGGGTGATCCTATGTGATATAAACCATAATTTTCTATAATGCTTTGTGGCTCATGTTCTCAGTGTTTTTCAGCTACTTCAATATCATAATGTTTGCACAATCCCCAGTGCAATGGTCTTGCCACATTATTATGCCTTTCAGTATACAGTTCTTCTGCCAGCAACAAGATGTGTGACTGCTTCCAATTCTGTTTTACAAAACCTACATTTGCCTGTTTCTACCACATGTTCAATGGAATTTGTAAGCCAACATGTATGTAGTCCACTATCTTGGGCAACTAATATTAGCCTTTTGCCTTTCGGTTTAAATTCATCTCTCCTTAAACCATTTCTGCATTCAGTCCTGATCAACATTAGGTTATTCCAAGAGTTTTCTATACTTACAGCTATAGTTATGCATTTTCCAATTTCTTGCCTTCTCATCTGATGCTTCACCTTATATTCTTTCTTTTGTGTTTTGGCACACTCAGTTGCTGCCTGTTTTGTATCTACTTCTGGTTTCATTTCCATTCCTGCTTGATCCCTACATGCTTCTGCTAAACTAATCAGCGAAGTCATCTTAGATTTATTCTCTTCATGTTTTAAAACTTTCACTACATTTGGGTCTTGTGAGATCAGCAGATATGTATGCAGTCCCATGATTGCAGATCTATACATTCAATCAATTTGAGAAGGCCTCTACCTCCTTCAGAACAGAAAATATATAGTCTTGCTATGCACTGATTTTTATAAATCATTTTATGAGCATGAAGCATCCTTCTTGTTTTCATGTTCAACCTATCCAGCACCTTTTGGGGCTAGTCACTATAAGCTAGAACAGGAAAAGCATATTGTTTTATACCTTGAAATTCATTCCTAGGTATTAACGTTGTTTTCAGTTTTAATTTAAGTCTTCTAAAATACTCCTTACTAAGTTTTATTCACATTTTTTCATGTTTTATTGTTGTTCCTTCATCAATTCCCAATCATTGAAACAATCCCTCTTGCTCAAGTTCTTTTATATTACATTTCTGTCCCAAACTGATGTTTTCTTGGTGCTGCAGCTTTCCTACTTTAAAGGGTGCTTTTGCACATTTTCATATGCACACACTCGCATATACCCATTCACTCATGTGCATTCACATATACACATTCACTCGTACATGCTTTTCCCTGAATAGCTGTGAAGGTTATATGTTGGAGTGATGAAAGTTATCTGTCTACATGCAATTTTTCAGAGGAGTTAAACTGCTACTGATTCTGCAGCAATGGTACAACAAAATTGTGTATAGAAAGTTAACTTTCATCATTCTAACATATAACCTCACAGCATACCTCTCAACTGTCCAGATTTTCACAGAATATCCAGATTTTTGCTTCTTATTTTTGGCCTGTTCCTCATAAAATGTGTGTTTTTTACTGAGGACTGGAGTCACGAAATAAAGACATACATTTGAGTTGCAGACTTCATATCCTTTACAAAATACATGCTAACACAAATCCTGTTATTCTACCAACTTTCCAAGCTTATAAGAGTGATATTTAAAATCAGTCCCTATTTTTGGTCCTTTGTTCTGTCATTACTTTAGGCTTTGTCCAGATTTATTGTGCTATGAGAGGTATGCCACTGAAACATGCTTTAAAACTTTAAAAAAAGATATGTTCTCTGGAGTAACCTTCCTTATGTAGGAGTCTGAACCCTCATACATCTCAATCTCTTAGTGCAACATATCTGGACAAAGCCCTAAAATAACGGGGGTACAAAAGCCCAAAAATAGGGTCACATTTTAAATACTGTTCTTAAAAAATTTGAAAGTTGCTAGATTAACAGGATTTGTGTTAGCACGTATTTCCTGAAGGATATTGAGTGTGAAACTCAACTGTATGTCATTATTTACTAACTTCAATCTATAGTGATTTGCCAGCAAACCACAAATTTTACGCAGAACACACCAAAAATATGAGGAAAAACCTGGACATTCTGCGAACATCTGTACAGTTGAGAGCTATGACCCTCTACACACTCATGCAAGCACACACATACTCATATACATTTACTCACATGTACTACCGCACACCCACTCACACACACTCACATATACCCATGCTCTCATGCAGGTTCACACATATATACTCATTCATACATGCTTGGAAACAAGCATTTGTGAACATTTGCTTACACACTCTCGAGAACACTTGCAGACGACAGATACGCACACATGTGGACAAACATACATACACTTTCTCTTTTTCTTTGGAAAAGAGTCTGATGTCCATTTTGTTAATGGACAAGAACAGCATTCTTAATTAAAAAAAAAAAAAAACAATCTTAACTAGTAGTTGGGGCATAGTTCATGATTTTATTTAAAGTTGAGGGGGGTATTTGCCCCCTCCTCACCCTATGGTTCCAATACCCACCCATTAGGAGGTGTGATTCTAGGGGAAGTACATCATCAGCATATAATGTAAAATTCAAGAAGGGAATAACTTCTGTAAGACATCAGTACTGACACTGCCATTTGATGAAAGTTAGTGGTTAGAGAGGACTTGAAAAGTTCTATTGTCCCAGTCCCCTTCAAGAAACACATCACACCAAAAGATATTTGAAGACCTTTATTAAATTTTCATAAACATAAATGTTAACCAATATTCATTCATTTCAACCAAACATGATACAGGTGAAATAACATCCATGTAACATCATCATAGGACAGGACAGCGTAAACTCATCCTGATCAGTAAGCAGCATCCATACCTCCAAACACTTACTTATGAAGCAGGGTACCCACTCACTTCCATTACCATTTATGGCATTATACCATCAACCAAATAATCAGCTTCCTCCGCTTGCTTATGTACTTATCAAGCAGCATAACTGCTCACTTTCCTTTCCCAGCTTATTGAATTGACCATCCAACACCAGAGGGGGAACAGAAGTGGGCAAGCCTGCCCCTCTTCTCCGCCCTAACCAGACTAGACATAACCACATCCCCGCTAATAAAGGGGGAGGCAGGGCAGGTAGCAAGTTCACACCAAAATGTGACTCCTACTCCAGTTACACTTGCCTAACCTACTTTAAGCCCCTCCCTACCCCTACCTCACTTCCTCCCAAACCTCATCCATTCCTATTTAACCCTATCCTCCCAATTCCTGCTACTCTATCTAACCCTCCCCCCTTGAAGATGTCCCTGGACAAATTGGTCTGTTCCAAACCTCATTTGTCCCGGTCCCCTTCAAGAAACACATCACACCGAATTACATTTGACGACCTTTATTAAATGTTCATAAACATAAATGTTAACCAATATTCATTCATTTCAACCAAACACATGATACAGGTGAAATAACATCCATGTAACATCATCATAGGACAGGACAGTGTAAACCTGCTCATCCTGATCAGTAAGCAGTGTCCATACCTCCACTCACTTACTTATGAAGCAGCGTACCCACTCACTTCCTTTACCATTTATAGCATTATACCATCAACCAAATAAGAAGTGTCCTCCACTTGCTTATGTACTTATGATGCAGCATGTCCGCTCACTTCTGTTACCATTTATTGCATTATACCAACCAAATAAGCAGCTTCCTCGGCTTGCTTGTGTACTTATCAAGCAGAATAACTGCTCACTTTCCTTTCCCAACTTATTGAATTGACCATCCAACACCAGAGGGGGAACAGAAGAGGGCAAGCCTTTCCCTCTTCTCCGCCCACCAGCCTGACCAGGCTGTTCCTCCTCTCTCCACCAAACTTCCGTCATCTAGCCACCATTAGGGGATAAGGCCAAACATCATTTTGTGTACAATAATTACCAGGACATTACCAGCCCCTGACAATTACCTAATGATTACCAGGGCATTACCTGCCACTAGACCAAGAATACTCAACCCCCAACCACCTAAACTAAATAAAAGGAATTGCATACCATCCCTCCCATAGCAACTCCTTTTACTTGCCCAATGACATGTAGAAACAATCTGAAAACCTTAAAATGCCATTTAACAACTGCCTCGCCAACACCAACTACCCATTATAAACAGTAAGACACCTACACCCCATGATAGCTTTAGCAATCTGACCCCTCTTAGCTCTATCAGTACCCTTGAATGCCAACAATATACCAAACTTGAAAATGCCCTATGCCACCTGGTCAAAACAAGATTAGTGACATACCAACTCCGTCCAGCATGTAGAAATTAAACCATACCCTTTCTGTCCTTCAAGTACAGTAAATCAAACCACACTTCCATGCAAGGACACCCCATCTAGCTCACCACCTGAACCCACTTACTCAATGCAATCCACTAATCCCCTACCCCTGAAGGCTGCAACCCTACCCGAGCCAATCCAAGAAAAACCCCAGCTACCAATAATACAATGTAAATTCACTCCTGATGCTCCCCACCCAAAACAAGCAAAACAAACCACTATATTGTAATTATTGGGAGGAAAATATAACAATCAATTCCATTTGTGGCTGCCTTGTTGGAAGACCATGACCTCTTCACACCACTCCATCAATTTACATCATCCTCGACCCCCTCTCACAGCTGTCTAAGCCACCTTCCTTCAACCTACCAAGTAATGCCCTGTCAGCCCATCTCCATTTGCAACCTCCAAGGGATCTATAAAAGAAAAAAAACTGTAAATACTTCATACACTCATAATCACAACTTCATAATGACAGTATGCACCACTACTGGCATATCTCCTACATCAACTGCTTAAAATGTAGTTGCTACTGCATACGAAACACCAATGAAACTTAATACATGTTAACAAAAACTACCCGTAAAATTTCCTTCACACCTCACAGGTTCATGATACAACTGATACCCATGCTAAATAAAACAAATGATTGCATTAAAAGGCCTATTCTATAAATAAATATCACTTTCTTTCCCAATCAAGTAGTTCCCAACAACATTGTTAATCATAATTAAGGCAAAGAGTAAACCATCCATAGTCATGCTATTATAGCCTATTACCAAACCTGAGGTGTAACTCCCCCCTCCCCATGGCTATACCTATATCCCTTTTGAACACGGCAACAGTCACCCATGTCTCTCTTAAATAAGGACAGCATGCAGTGCACTCTGGATTAAGGAGTCTTACTTACCTGAAGCTTGGTAGTTCATCAAAACCTTAGAGCCATTAACCAAGTAAATACTCCCACTCCTGAAATTGGTGCAGCTCCTGCCACTAGTAAAACCCAAAACTACCCCTAAACAAATATCAAACCCTGCCATGATTTGCCCACAACATACCACATTTTCCTTTGGCCTTACACTACCCAGCTGCACCCAACTCGAAATGCCTGAATGAGTACAAAGCCAGCACTTGTTAACATACCATCTACCAAACTTCAACCCAGCCTCCCTAGGAGCATACCTTACTTTCAAATACAAGTGCATAATATCCATAAATAAAATGAACAACCCAGCCCTCCAAATCAACTACCTCATAACTCTATCACAGGCCACTGACCATCGTTCAATCTGTACCTTGTCCCTTGTATCCTTGGTGTGCACCACTCTGGCCTTCAAGACATCCACAGCAAGCACCCTCATCCATCTTCCCAACCTTCCTTATTCTGACCAGTCAACCACCAGCCACTGTATGCCTCCACTCTGTTGACCAGCTGTGCAGCCTCTACACCTACCCATACCAAAATCCCCAAGAAATGACCTCTATGAAGCTTCACCTTTGACTACTTGTTCTACAAATATCCCTAATGTAACTCACACTCCACAGTGGTAGATAACATGCCTGCTATATTAGCAAAACATGGCTTATTGATTTTGTTGTGAAAAATTTAAGATGATTGCTTAGCAGTATGCAGCAATTAACCAGCTCAAAATATGTAACCCAGAATCAGTCACCTAAATAAGAGAATAATTATGTCAGAGGCTGCAAGAAATAGAGTGAGGACTCCGTGTTCCATTTTACATTTTAGCCTTTCTTTACAATAAAGTTAAAACACAGTACATAATAAAGTTTTATTTCAATAGTATTTGATAGCCCATAATTTAGTAAACTGTTTACAAATTGTACATGTAAATTTTTATTTTTAAAACAAAGGCCTCTACTTGTTCTAATATCAGTGAACAGCAGCAATTGTCTTCTGACATTATTTCGATTATTTTGAAGAAAACTCATCCTTAATATTCCTGCATTGTTTTTTTTTTTGACTGGATTGAGGAATATTACATACTTGAACCTGGCAAGTTCGTTAAACCTCAGGGCCATTAGCCTAGCAACCACCCCCGATCCTGAAATTGGTGCCGCTCCTCCCCCCAGTAAGAGCCCAAAACTCCCCTTAACAATATCCAACCCTGCTATAACATAACCCCAACATACCTTATCCTCCCATTAGCCTTACACCACCCCATTGCCCAACCTTGAAATGCACTGTGTACATAGAAAGTAGCAATTGTTGCCATACTGTTCACCACACATCAACCCAGCCTCCCCAGCAAAATACCTTACCTTACCAATGAAAGTGCATAAAACCATACAGGCTGTTCCCCTGCAATCTCATGTCCCAACCTACCTCCCCTTTCAACTACACCTACCCCGCCTCACTATTCCAAATACACAGACAGAGTACCTGCAACATCATAGTGCACCGTTCCCACAACATACACGCAAGTAGAATCCCTTACCTGTCAATACCAATTCACAGAAGCACTGACCATCATTAATTCTGTGCTCCCACATCTGTGACCTTTGTGCTCAACCCAAACAACCAGAACATCCATTGACACTGCCTTGATCATGATCCAAACCCCTTTCCTTCAGGTCACCAAACAAAGCCTGCTCCATACCTCGCAATCTGCAAAAGAAAACAGCAATAAACACCTTGCCTATCAAAAAGTGAACAAGCTGAGCTTCAACCATGTGCCTTACATGATGGGCTTCTCCAAGATAGACATCACCTCAAAGGACAAAGCAGACTAGTGCATACTAACCTGACAAAAACATTTAATGCTCCCCCCACTCACGCATTGTAAACAAACTCCCAAAATCAAGTACACACTCCCATGTCACCCACTGGACAGGCAACTGGCTCAAAAAAGGCAAAAGACACCAGAATAGGAGTCCACCTCTACCAGAAGCCAGACATAAGCAGAGTTCCCCAAGGATCAAAGCAGTCATAGAAACCCCCAAAAGACCCAAACACCCTCCATGAAGCCTAACAGAGACCAAACACTGGTGTACCCAAATACGACATCTCTGTTAGCAATTATTTTTAGATAGAGGTTACAATTTTAAGCTTGTCAACTCCATTAAAAATAATATTATACACACTACAGAATCTACACCACTTACTGTTAAGAAATACACTTCTTTTAAATATAAAAATAGCAATGGCAATATAAAAATACCATACATTTTAAAATACACTAGCGATGTAAAATGTCTGGAGACAGTTGTACGGAATAACTGGAATATTTTACAGACAGATTCTTTAGTATCTAGTCTAGTGGGAAACTTTCCCTCCTTTTTATATAAGAACTGTCCCAACTTGAAACAAATTTTATGCAAAGATATTGTACCAAATACCATGAAATCCACACAAGCAATGGGAACAGTTTCTTGTGGTTCCTGTACCAGGTGTAAAATGATTTGTCTAGATTCTACTTTTACTCATTCCATTCTAGGCTTTACTTATTACATTAATGTTGCTGCTACCTGTCAAACAAAAAACCTGGTTTATTTAGCAACCTGCACAAAATGTACAGCATTTTACATTGGGTTAACAAAAGGAGGTTAACTGATCGTATATACGATCATTTATATGAAATAAAGAAAAAAATAGATACTAATGCACTAGCACAACATATAATAGAACATAATGAACATCATTTTCTGTTTAGGGTACTTGAAAAAATAAAAATAAATCCCAGAGGTGGAGATAATTTAAATAATTTAGCCCTGGCAGAATTAAAATGGATTCTGAAATTTAATGCTCATAGTCATCCAGGTTTGAATACTTCAGTCTCCATTAAACCTATTCTAAATAATAGGAAACGCTAACACTACTGTTTAATTATTACATATGTACATTTAGTTGTATGTTTCTTATTATTAATGTTTATCTTTAAAGTTATGATATTAGTTAAATAACCTAACATATATCTTTATAATATTTTATTTGCATTTTATAGGTAAATAATATATTTAATCAAGTTTATATTAAATTATCTATCTGCTTTAATACATAGTTATATACCTGGAGCTATGTTATATTAATTTAAATCACTTATTTTTACCTAAATAGATTTTGTTTATTAGCTTTAAAGCAATGAAAATACTATGATATAAAATTCATTCATTTATTTATTTATTTATTTATTTATTTATTTACCTATGCATTTTTAACTGTATGGTCTTATTCCTTAGCATTACATTTTAGCATTGCTATACATTTTTCAACTTTATAGTTATTTGTGCACCATTAGGTACGTTTATGCTTCAAGCTATTAGTACATTTCAATAGAGTTTGTTTTGGGCTCTATTTAAACTGAGATATATTTTAAAAGTTATATGTCACTTGATTTGAGTTTCGAGTTCCATTCTCTGATGTCTTAATAATATACCTTTATAGTAAGACTTATTCAAGATATATATAAAAAATTTTTAATAAAAAATTTTTGACTTTACTTGGGTTTTAAATAGACATCGACAGAACTCACACTCATTATGTATATACAAAAGTTTTTAACTATCAATATATATATATATATTTTTTAGAAATGGTTTATAATAATTTAGTGAACATTTTTATACAGTTTTAATAGTTACTATGAATAAGCTATATTAAATGAATATATGCTTTGGTTACGATGGCAACCATTTAAACGCTTATATAGTGTTATATCCATCAGCACTTTAATGTCTAAAGTTTTCATTATATTTTTTATTGTTTTTTATTGTTCTTTTTTATTGTGCTTTTTGCCCTTTTTTCTAAACATGAATCACCTGGTGAACTATGTCAAGTTTTTTAAACGTTTACTTGTCTGTTTAGTTATATTGCTAACCGCAAATAAGTTCTTTCAGGGCTATATCTGTCAGCTGTCAGGTTTCAGCTACACAGTGCTTTACTATTTCCATTCATTTAAATACAATACAATAGTTGATTTATAACAAGTTCCATGACAGTTTGCTTTATTTACTATATATATAATTTAATATATATTTTAAATAATTTGCGATAAATAAATGTAAGCTCTAGTCACGTTGGTAATTGCATAAATGTTTATTCAGTATTATTTTTATTAACATTTTGATACGCAAAGTTCTCTTTGCCTTTCGTCTAAATATGGACCAATTGTTGAACTATACTAAGTTCTATAAAGGTCTAAATGCCTACATATTCATTTAGATGCACTGAGAATTGTATACAAGTCTTTTAGAACTATACTTGTCAATTTCAGTAGTGCAGCGTTTGCATTGTTTTTATTTATTCAAGCACAGAGTCTTAATAGAAATACGTTAAGGTTCATGACTGTTCTTTAGTTTAATTCATTATATATATATATATGGATTTGTATTTAATTTGCAAACTGCAACATGAGTTATGTGCAAAAAATTCATTGTTTTAGAACTTGTATTCAACATCATAGCATCGCTTATAACAGTTTGTTATTTGATTTTGGAAGCTATGCATTGCCACTTTAAATGGTTAATGAGACACCCATTTATATAGGGTTTGGTTTCAATCTAAGCAATTTAAGTTGTATATAAGCACTGTATTATAGAACTTTTATTTGTCTGATGAAGCGTGGCTGTGACCACGCGAAAGCGCTTACCCTTCAGCTATATCTATTACAATAAAGAAGAGTTTTTACTTTTGCTACGGCTGCCGAGAACTTTTTTGAATTGTGGACTTGAAAAACCTGTTTAACAGCAACCGCTCAGTATTTTAACCACATTGCGTTGAGATCAGGTTTCTGCTTTTCACATTTGTACTTGTTTGTGTTACCTGACCTCTTGGAGTTGCAGTTACCTCTTGGTTTTTTTCTTTACTTTTTCTGTGTGGTAACTGCTCACGCAATGGATTCCACCAATGTAGAATTAGACTACAGACCAGAGTCGAGGGAATTTTCAGCTATACCAGAAGGATTGCTGCATCACGTTGCTAACCCTTTATTGGCTTTGGAACTAGGTGGGCCAGTTAACATTCCTGCCTCCACCTTACCGGATGAAAATCTTGCTGACTTCAATTTGGTTGTGAAAGAATTTGAAGACAAGCTCTATCTACTACAAAGGTACGCCTGGCAAAGGCAACATCTTGAAGCATCTATACATCATAGAATTGTACCTCGAGGAATGCGTGTATTTTGCATGCCATCCTATGGAACTAATCATCCAGTGCTCCTGAAAAAGTGGCAGGACCTAAATATTGAACAAGGATTCAGGTACATGTCACTTTTAAATGAATATTTCTTACCTCTTGAGACTAAACTACGCACTGAAATAGATATAACTCACAAAAATTTAACTGACAAGTTTAAATCTGATTATGCTAAAAATAGACTGCAAACCATTTTCTCACAAGTGAATTCTTTTAGTGAGAAACTGAAACAAATTAAACTGAAAAAGTTGCAGAGGGACTTTAATGATTTCCAAACTGGTCAGATTTTTGTCTGGCCCAGACACAATAATGTACAAACTCAATCACAAAGGCCAGTCTCCTTACCAAATGCTAATGACAATGTTCTAATTAATGATGCTGCTTCCACATCTGTTGGTGTTTCAGCCCCGTCTACTTTACCTATAACTGATAATAATTTTGCTCTACCTAGTGAGACGGATTTTCCTAGACTGACTGCTTACTCTGCAACACCACCTCCTAACCAACTAGCTTTTGCTAATATGCACAATGATGTTCGTTTAGGTGCAAAACCTAAATTGACTCAAGAAGCAAGTCGTTTTTTACCCTATCCCATAAAAACACAGTATCAAGGGAGAGGGCGCTCCCAGAGCAGAGGGCCAAGAAAAAGGAAAAATTCAGAAGAAAGATATGGAACGAATCGAAGGCAAAGGATGTGACTGACATATTTGTTAATTTATCTAACTATGATTTGTGTATATCAGATATTAGTTTGATTAACAAGGGCTTAAATTTTATACCAGCACAATGTAGCAACTTGGCTGATGTTTTATGTGAGCTACGTGTTTTTTGCAGAAATGTAGCCCTTAAAATGTTTTTCAAAAACACTTCTACAACACACAATACTGAAATTTCACAAACAAAATGTGTGTCACTAAGACAAAAGAGTAATTTTTCACCTCCTTTACCCTTCAGTATTGATTGCTTTCTTAAGGCCTGTGAGAGAGATTTTTATAAACTTTTTTCTACCAAGAAAAACAAAGTAGTTTATGTTAACTTATCTTCTGGAGAAATGGCATCTTTGAAACAGTTCAAACAATTTCCTGATATCACATTTAGACCTGCAGACAAAGGTGGTGGCATTATAGTTATGAATACTGTAGACTATGTTACTCTGATGTCAAATATGTTATCAGATCAAGATACTTACTCCATTATTTCTCAGGAAAAAGTCCACTCTATTATAACTAATGTACATGCCACTCTGTATGACCTTTTAATGTGCCGACAAATTACACCAGAAGAATATAGGTACTTATACATTGAGTTTCCTACCACTCCTACAATAAAAGGTTTGCCCAAGATTCACAAACAGGTGTACCCCATACCCCTTAGGCCTATAGTATCAGGCTCTAACTGGGTAACTGCTACTATTTCGACAGCTCTTGAAAAATATCTTAGGCCTGTAGTGGATTTGGTTCCAACTCTGTTAAAAGACACCTATGATTTACTAAGCAGCCTTGAGGATGTAATATTGAATACTGGGACAGATGAATATATGCTGATAACTTTAGATGTAAAAAATCTTTTTACGTCCATCCCCAATGATTTGGGTTTGGAAGCAATTAGAGAATTGCTTGTAAGAGATACTAGTTTCTCTTCTGATAAAATTATATTAATTTGTCAGCTTTTGGATTTAGTGCTTAATAATAACATCTTCATGTTTAACAGCATGACGTATTTGCAGACATGGGGTGTAGCCATGGGCACCCCATGCGCAAATACGTATGCGAATTTAGTGGTCCTAAATTGGGAAAAAGAGCACTTGTTCACCAATCCTGGCTTTAACAAAATCAAGTTCTACAAACGTTTTGTAGACGATGTTCTCCTAATTTGGCAAGGTACCTTAGAGGAATTTACATGTTTCTTACACCATCTAGAAACCACCACTAGTTACCTGAAATTCACACTGGAAGCATCCACGAAACAAATTGAATTCCTGGATGTCACCTTGATGCTCACTGAGCAAGGAAAATCATGTCCTCTATATATAGGAAACCTACTTGGACTAACACACTACTTCACTATAGCAGCATGCACCCTAGGCATATGTTCCCAGGAATAGTTAAAGTCAGTTCACTAGGCTGACTAGACTTTGCCAGGAAAACACTGTTTTAGAAAAAGAATCTGACCTATTAGAGCAATTATTTTTAGATAGAGGTTACAATTTTAAGCTTGTCAACTCCATTAAAAATAATATTATACACACTACAGAATCTACACCACTTACTGTTAAGAAATACACTTCTTTTAAATATAAAAATAGCAATGGCAATATAAAAATACCATACATTTTAAAATACACTAGCGATGTAAAATGTCTGGAGACAGTTGTACGGAATAACTGGAATATTTTACAGACAGATTCTTTAGTATCTAGTCTAGTGGGAAACTTTCCCTCCTTTTTATATAAGAACTGTCCCAACTTGAAACAAATTTTATGCAAAGATATTGTACCAAATACCATGAAATCCACACAAGCAATGGGAACAGTTTCTTGTGGTTCCTGTACCAGGTGTAAAATGATTTGTCTAGATTCTACTTTTACTCATTCCATTCTAGGCTTTACTTATTACATTAATGTTGCTGCTACCTGTCAAACAAAAAACCTGGTTTATTTAGCAACCTGCACAAAATGTACAGCATTTTACATTGGGTTAACAAAAAGGAGGTTAACTGATCGTATATACGATCATTTATATGAAATAAAGAAAAAAATAGATACTAATGCACTAGCACAACATATAATAGAACATAATGAACATCATTTTCTGTTTAGGGTACTTGAAAAAATAAAAATAAATCCCAGAGGTGGAGATAATTTAAATAATTTAGCCCTGGCAGAATTAAAATGGATTCTGAAATTTAATGCTCATAGTCATCCAGGTTTGAATACTTCAGTCTCCATTAAACCTATTCTAAATAATAGGAAACGCTAACACTACTGTTTAATTATTACATATGTACATTTAGTTGTATGTTTCTTATTATTAATGTTTATCTTTAAAGTTATGATATTAGTTAAATAACCTAACATATATCTTTATAATATTTTATTTGCATTATATAGGTAAATAACATATTTAATCAAGTTTATATTAAACTACCTATCTGCTTTAATACATAGTTATATACCTGGAGCTATGCTATATTAATTTAAATCACTTATTTTTACCTAAATAGATTTTGTTTATTAGCTTTAAAGCAATGAAAATACTATGATATAAAATTCATTCATTTATTTATTTATTTATTTATTTATTTATTTACCTATGCATTTTTAACTGTATGGTCTGATTCCTTAGTATTACATCTTTAGCATTGCTATACATTTTTCAACCTTATAATTATTATGCACCACTAGGTACGTTTATGCTTCAAGCTATTAGTACATTTCAATAGAGTTTGTTTTGGGCTCTATTTAAACTGAGATATATTTTAAAAAGTTATATGTCACTTGATTTGAGTTTCGAGTTCCATTCTCTGATGTCTTAATAATATACCTTTATAGTAAGACTTATTCAAGATATATATAAAAATTTTTTAATAAAAATTTTTTGACTTTACTTGGGTTTTAAATAGACATCGACAGAACTCACACTCATTATGTATATACAAAAGTTTTAACTATCAATATATATATATATATATTTTTAGAAATGGTTTATAATAATTTAGTGAACATTTTATACAGTTTTAATAGTTACTATGAATAAGCTATATTAAATGAATATATGCTTTGGTTTATGGCAACCATTTAAACGCTTATATAGTGTTATATCCATCAGCACTTTAATGTCTAAAGTTTTCATTATTTTTTATTGTTCTTTCTTATTGTGCTTTTTGCCCTTTTTCTAAGCAAGAATCACCTGTTGAACTATGTCAAGTTTTTTAATGTTTACTTGTCTGTTTAGTTATATTGCTAACCGCAAATAAGTTCTTTCAGGGCTATATCTGTCAGCTGTCAGGTTTCAGCTACACAGTGCTTTACTATTTCCATTCATTTAAATACAATACAATAGTTGATTTATAACAAGTTCCATGACAGTTTGCTTTATTTACTATATATATAATTTAATATATATTTTAAATAATTTGCGATAAATAAATGTAAGCTCTAGTCACGTTGGTAATTGCATAAATGTTTATTCAGTATTATTTTTATTAACATTTTGATACGCAAAGTTCTCTTTGCCTTTCGTCTAAATATGGACCAATTGTTGAACTATACTAAGTTCTATAAAGGTCTAAATGCCTACATATTCATTTAGATGCACTGAGAATTGTATACAAGTCTTTTTAGAACTATACTTGTCAATTTCAGTAGTGCAGCGTTTGCATTGTTTTTATTTATTCAAGCACAGAGTCTTAATAGAAATACGTTAAGGTTCATGACTGTTCTTTAGTTTAATTCATTATATATATATATATGGATTTGTATTTAATTTGCAAACTGCAACATGAGTTATGTGCAAAAAATTCATTGTTTTAGAACTTGTATTCAACATCATAGCATCGCTTATAACAGTTTGTTATTTGATTTTGGAAGCTATGCATTGCCACTTTAAATGGTTAATGAGACACCCATTTATATAGGGTTTGGTTTCAATCTAAGCAATTTAAGTTGTATATAAGCACTGTATTATAGAACTTTTATTTGTCTGATGAAGCGTGGCTGTGACCACGCCGAAGCGCTACCCTTCAGCTATATCTATTACAATAAAGAAGAGTTTTTACTTTTGCTACGGCTGCCGAGAACTTTTTTGAATTGTGGACTTGAAAAACCTGTTTAACAGCAACCGCTCAGTATTTTAACCACATTGCGTTGAGATCAGGTTTCTGCTTTTCACACATAGACATCACCTCAAAGGACAAAGCAGACTAGTGCATACTAACCTGACAAAAACATTTAATGCTCCCCCCACTCACGCATTGTAAACAAACTCCCAAAATCAAGTACACACTCCCATGTCACCCACTGGACAGGCAACTGGCTCAAAAAAGGCAAAAGACACCAGAATAGGAGTCCACCTCTACCAGAAGCCAGACATAAGCAGAGTTCCCCAAGGATCAAAGCAGTCATAGAAACCCCCAAAAGACCCAAACACCCTCCATGAAGCCTAACAGAGACCAAACACTGGTGTACCCAAATACGACATCTCTGTTAGTCAATGATTTGCTATAAAACCACCAGTTTATGAAACAAGCCAAAATATGAAATCACGTCTGGACTTTCTGTGAAACTCTGTACCCTTGAGAGGTTAACATCCCCTCAACTACATATTGACCTGGACACTAAGATCACCACTAACCTCCCAAACCAAGGTACTACTAATACTGTTCCCAGGTATGAAAGGAATGTGGAAATGAAGTAAAAGCCTGTCACTAACTCCCAATTATTGCCTCCTCAGTCCCCAATCCCACCTGTACAGACCCAGTTACCTCTATTGCAGAATACTGGAACAACCAGTTGTGCTGTCATAATGACCCCTATGGTATGCATCTAAATGGTATGGCAAATCTCTGCTTATAAAATGTAAGTCCTGCATCATGCCCCCAGATTGCTTAGTTTAGTCAATGTGAACAAAACCAAAGCACTGACTAAATCCAAACCAGACAAACATGGTGAAAACACAGAAAGGCACGAAAACCACAAATGATGAACATAATGCTATCTCCGCACCAACCTGTACAGCCCTCTATGAAGCATAAATCACACCAAACAAACAAGAGATACAGCAATATAAAATAAAATACTGCAGCTACCGTAATGGCCGAACCACGTGACAATCCAAGCCCAGCTCCCATACAGAAAATGGCACGCCAGAGGCCTTTGACACTTAGCAGATGTGCCCTGGCACCAACTAGATTAGAAATCTTTACTTTACACTCCTGTGGTGATCGTCTGCTATTTAGCCTTTGTTAACTGCAATCACACCAAATGCACAAATATGCCCACAGCCATAGCAAACCCAAGTAAGAAGCAGTAAAATCAATGCAGGTTTGCCCCGATCCCTTATACACAAATTGGCAGTCAGTAAAACATCTCTTAATTAACAGAAAAACTGAGAGGAATACATCCTTCCCCAAGGGCATGGAGTTAACCCAGAAGATTCCAAACTTAGCTTTACTCCCATATCCTGAGAGCCTGAGCTATGGAAGTAACACCACCAGATAGCTTATATACTATGAACACACAGGAAAATGAGTCCCATACAAAATTCAACCACCGAGGAAACAATGTTTCCGACCATTGAGAAAAACAGAGTGGAGGTGATCATTCTTAGCTCCAAAGCATGGCAACCCCTCACAATCATTAACAACTTTCTGTACCTGCAGAGAAAACCACTATTTGTCTTTGAAATACCTCAGCAACACTGCTTCTTATACTCTGTAAGTGTCACACTTTAGTACAACAACAGAGGGACGAGAGCTGCCATGCGATGTCATAGTTATAGTACAGGAGAGGAAAGAAAAAGGGGCCGTCACGACAAAGTAAAGGGCTTACTCATGACACTACCAAACTTACTGCAGATTTCAACTGGTAACATGCTCCTAGTTATGGTATGGCACCCCACCACTGAGAAGCCGCCATCCCCACAAAACCCCTCTTTCTACAAACTACAAACTTATGCAGCATTTCCTTTACTGTGCAAGTTAATCAACCAGCAGAGTTGATCCCATGTTTACCATAATCTGACTGGAAAAGGGGTAGAATAGTGAAAACTAGCCTGAAGCCATTACTCACGCACAGCCAAATATCACCAGAATGTATGACTGTAAACTCCTAGCACTATTAAATTCCAGCACCAACAGAGACAAGATAATGCAACCAACATACATTTCTTGTGGAGAAAGACATTTATAACTCTAGTTCAGGGTAATCTGCAGCAGGAAAGAGGAATCCTGCAGACACCTCTGAAAATTATTGCTGCAGCCCGCATGTGCAGGAAGCACTTGTTAACAGGAAAATCTGCAGCCCACGAAAAGCCACTCATGGCTGAAAGACTCTCCTTAACACTTTAACACAAACTAATATCCCCCCGCTACAGCAATGGCAGTTCTGCCAAAAACACAAATGTAATAAGCTGCTTCCCTGCAAAAAACCCCCGGAACAAACACCATCCCCACTCCTATCGGTACTGCTGCACTGTGTCAAGCCTCCATAGATACAGGCTTCTCTCCTCAGGTAAATAATCTCAATACCTCAAAATTCTTCAGCCTTCTAATACCTCCATCCTTATGTCTGCAGCCGGTACCAAAAATAGAAGGATTAGAGCACCCCTAATCAGGCAGGAAGCAGAGCCATTTCCCCCATTTTTTTCCCCTCCCTAATCTTTCACCTAGTAGCATAATATATAATTATTATTCTTGTTTAAATACACAGCCCCCACACCCGCACCCATTCTTCAACCAACAAGCCCCTTCCCCTCCTATAAAAAAAAAAAAAAATTGATACACAGCACCCACCTTCTTTTACCCTACTTACCAACAATAACCCAAGACCTACCAACAAAGGCCTATAGGTCATCAGGGACATAACCTGCACTATAGCAAGTTCACGCCAAAATGTGATTCCTACTCCAGTTACACTTGCCTAACCTCCTTTAAGCCCTTCCCTACCTCACTTCCTCCCAAACCTCATCCATTCCTATTTATTCCTATCCTCCCAATTCCTGCTACTCTATCTAACCCCCCCCCCTCCCCATGAAGATGTCCCTGGACAAATTGGTCTGTTCCAAACCTCATTTTCCAAGATAACTTAGGAACAATTTTATTGTATTAGTATAAAAATACCAAAGTTAAATTTATTTCAGTTTATGGTTTACAGTTTCAGACTCCCTAATTATTTCAACATATATGGCAGCTGTAATGAGGCCATTGTTAATATTACTATAGAATGGATATGTAGCAGAGAAAAAGGATCTAGTTTTACTCAGTGGATTTCTGAAACTGTGTTGCTTGTCTGCAAAGAGGCCATAACTATGGGTGTGCTCAAGCATTTGTTTGCAATTAATTTTCTCAAAGATTTTGGCTAGTAGGCAGAAACTGGATTTTGGTCTATAAACATTTTGAATTTTGGGAGCGCATACAATTGGTAGGGGAATAATGATGGTGTACTTTAATAATGGGGACACTATTCCTGAGACAAGTGAAAGACTGAAAATAAAGGGGAGACATTTGGTAATTGTATCACCTACTCTTCTAAGGAAGGTAGGGTGGGGGGAATTGATGTTTGCAGAGGAGAGTTTTAAGTGTTTTACTAAAGTGTTGGTTAAGTGAAGAAGGAAGGGGGAAGCATTTTCAGCTAAAGGAAACAATCCTGGTAGTTAGCTATGGTGTAATCAGAGGAAATGTGATTAGTAGGAGAGGCAGACTTGGTGAAGGCTTGAATAAGGGAGATGAGAATGTTGTTCTAGTAGTCTGAAGAGAAGCTGCTTGTATTACTTTCAGAAGAGAATGAAGAGCTGGATGTTTGGCCTGTGAGAGACTTTGCATTGGTTACTCTTATTTGCTTTTCTCTTACAAACAGGGATTTAGCAGAGTTAGTTGCTGTTCTTGGGTGCTTTCTAAAAGAGAGGTAAGTTTGATAAGTTTATTTTGTTTCCAAATTATTTGGACTGTTCACAATGGTAATCCTTAATTTTGTTTTGTCTTCCTCTGACTTGCTCTTTTTGCCTTCTATGTGTATATGTTTAGCATTTTTTGTTTACAATATACTGAAGGGCACAGCCAGCCAATATCTCTCTGCATTATATGCTTAAATTTTTTTAGCTGTCAACCTAATACACGTTTACATATTTGCTAATTAAACACTCATTTAAGATTGGTGCTCCCTTCCTACTCAGACCATTATAACAGAACAGGCCTGCATCCCTTCTAATGAAATTCTGTTCCTCTGTGAAGCCAAATAATTAAATCTGAACCAGTATTGAAGGGGGGTTTGATTGACACCCATGATGCAAAACATCATGTCTTCACTCATTATAATGCCAGGCAACCCTTTTAAAAATATTATTGTGTTTAATACTGTTCTTGTCAGGGCATTTGGCTGACTTTGGACAGCACCGAGTTAGCTACTCATGTAGCTGCTCCTGTGATCACAGGGGTTCATTTTTGTCACTTTCTGCCAAGGATACTGTTATGCACATTAGATGTGTGACCCTCTCTTCTCATAAAAATACCCTCTTAAGAAGGTGATCCAGACAAAGAAGCTGTTTCACTCTCCTGTGAAATACTGTGCTGTCCTGTTATGGGCTCCTGTGACATCTTCCTTTGAGATTCTGTCATATCCTTTTGTGGGTGCCATACCAGCCTGCTATGGGATACTCTACCATTCTCCTGTGGGTACTGTGACATCCTTCTCTGTAATCCTGTGATATCCTCTTGTGGGTCCCCATTTCCAGTATCCTTCTTGGTGTCCACTTCTGCCCACAGTTTACCATGATCCGTCATTCCTAGAAACATCTTATCCAGTGGTGGTAACATCTCAGTGGCAGAGTTGGTCCCAAACTTCTGGACAATTCTGACATTAGATGAAAAAAGATATGCGTTAACCCAGAAAGTTGCTAAAATGAGAAAATACCCTTTCCCGGACGTTTTCAGGAAGTTCAGTCCTGTCATTTCTTATGTTTTGAATTTTATTAGTTTTTATTTTGCTTGTGCGCCAAGCTTTGGTGTGTGTGCATGCGCGCGCGCGTATGTGTATGCATGTCTGTTTGTGTGCGTGCGTGCGTGTGTGCGTGCGTGGGTGTGCCATGCCTTTGTATAATTGGGTGTTTTGCTAAACTTGGTGCAGTTAGATCTCCAGCCACTTGACAGAACTAGTAAGCATCTATCTGAAGTCTATGATGTCAGCATACACACTAGTGAGTCTGCTTATAGCTTGATTACTGAAAATGTTTGAACGACTAAAATGGAGTAGGTACTTGAATGCGACTGAAAGAAAAGTAGAGTTCTGCTAAGGAGTGGGTTGGACAAACCACTTAAACTAGTCAGTTACTCTGAGTGCTGCTTTGTAATTGTTCATTATATTGTAAAGCCCACCAAAGACTTATAGATTAAATTTCAGAACGTTCACATGTAGGGTGTCACTGCTGAATATATTCAAGGCACACTCCATAGTGACCTAGATGAAGCAGATATTCATTCAGATCAGAGATGCTACTGCTGCGTTTCTGTCTTTATGTAAAAGATGCATTTCTGGCCTTTTATGAGTTAACATCATGCTAACATGTTATGGTGTAGATTTTTGTTTTCTTCAGGACAGTAGAAGCAAGGTGCAGTAACAATGAAACGAGTTCTCACTGACTACGGTACACAATACTATGGTGCTTCTTTTGTTTTTGTAATTGACTCACATTGGCTTGCTGCAGATTTCTACTGAACCTCATGAGGTGGAGGTTTCAGCACTTGGGAAATATACCTTATCCCCTGACCGTACCTCAGGATAGTTTTCATCCACAGAATCCCAGTCTTTGTTTCAGCACTTGGGAAATGTGCCTTATCCCCTGACCATACCTCAGGATAATTCTCATCCACAGGATCCCAGTCTCTAAGTATGGTGAGGATAGGAGTATAAACAAATGCACTCTATCCCCTGACCTTATCTCAGGGCAGTTGTCAGACAAATTCCTTTTTCTCATGAAGTGTAGGGAAAAGTGTTCTCCTCCCAAAGAGTTCATAATTAGGACTGACAAAGAAAAGACCAAATGCTTAGATACTGAAATTAAAATTTTGAAATAGAAGCCTAAATCAACAAACAAAGAAGCAGCTTCATTACTACACTACAAATAACCTGTTTTCATTGAAAAGGCATTGTTTGATGTTGCTTACTACTAGAGAATGCTAAATCATTATACTAGCTTCTACTGCATCAAACAAATTAATGTAGAATAGATGTAAGCCAGAAGGCAGATATAAATCTATATGATTGTTCTCAAACTTCCATCTCCAAAATGTGGAACTCTACCTCTCACAATGTGGAACAAATGGGGAACTTTTGATAACAACTTCAACTTGGAAGCCAAGAGCATTATTATTAATTGAGTTATTTGATGAATTAATATGATTCAGTACTATTTGGTATCATTATATGTGAATATTTGTTTAAAAAGTTCTTAACAATGAACGTGTGCCAACCCCTTTCAATGTGGTACAGTGTGGAACATAGAATTTTTAAGATGCAAAATGAGGAACATTAATCATAATGAGGTAAAATTGAGAGGTATTTATTTTATTTTATTTTATTTATTTACATTTGTTTATTCTGGTGGTGTGTTGATCAAATATGACCATTTACAAGTTCAACCAGAGAGAAGACAGACAATCACAAATGAACAATCGTGCAGATTTTCATTCAAAGATAGTAACAGTTGCCAATTATAAAATTCACATGTAAAGGGTGGTGATAGATTTTACAAAGATAAAAATGAAGTAAGCATATAATATGTGCATTAGACTTAAATGTGTGACTATCAAGAGCAGGTAGCTGAGTTAAAGATTTAACTCAACAAATATGTGTATCTTATATAAACACTGAAATACATTTAATCATATTGCATTATAAAAAGAACTCAACAAGCAGAGCCAATCTGTTAACATTCAGTAATATTATGCAGCAGCCATAACCTGAAAAAAAAATGTTGATACTGTTGTCTTAATAAAGGGCATATATATTTCAAATAAATGATATTCTTAAAGAAGGGTAAAGTCCCTTCCATAGGCATGGGTTTGAGTCTCTCTACTATCATTTGCTTACTGTATGCCTCTGAGCAACTTTACAAGACATTGTTCCTGTGTCACAACTAAAAAAGCACCAGATTTACAGATAAACAGGGTTTAACTTGGTTAACACATAATAATAATAATAATAATAATAATAATATTGCAAAATATACTTATTTTGGGACTCAACCTCCAGAGATGGACTGCACCTGTCGCCCCTGGGATTCTGGATACTAGCTAAGGCTCTTGCCAACAAATTCACCACTGTAACAGGAACAGGCAAGCAAAAACTGAGGGTAATACTACTCAATACTAGAAGTCTAAATCTCAAAATGCACTCACTCGAGGCACTCCTTAAAATGGAGAACATCGATATCTATGCAGTGATTGAGACCTGGTTCAAGGCTCCAGAGAGCACCCCTACACTATCAGGCTATAACTCATACCACACTTTTCGGCCATGTAACCTGGACCAGAACACCAAAGGCGGAGGTGTGTCCATATTCATTAAGGATATCCACACCTCCAGGCTAGTTGCTCAGCATAATGCATTCGAGGTTATCCAAGTGCAACTAACTCTGGGCAAAACTGCAATCCAAATTGTAGCTTGCTACAGATCCCCCACCATGCCCCAAGATTCCCACTCCTCTTTTCTTGATGTACTGAAAAATATTAGGGTTCAACCAAACACCCTAATAATGGGCAATTTCAACTACCCCACCATTAACTAGGAAAACTACTTGTGTACCAACACCTTCACACAACGCTTTCTGGAATTCATAAACTCCAATGCCCTGGATCAACTTAAACACACACCCACCAGGGGCAACAATATCCTAGACCTAGTCATTACCAACATTAGTGACCAGTGTTCCACACCTGAAGTCAACTCCTCGTTGGTCCGATCCAACCATAAGCTAATCACCCTAGATATACACATCCCACCCCCACCCCCCATTAAGGAAACCACAGTAAAAAATTTCTTCAAAGCCAACTTCATGCTTCTTAAGACAGAAGTGGTGAACTTCATGACACCCATGCAGATGGACAATATAGTTACTACTGCTGAATCCTACACAAATGCACTCTATAAGCACTTACATGAGTGCATGGACCGTGCTATCCCAAACAGAACCAAGATGCTATCTTCCAAAAAAGGAAGCCAATCTGGTGGCCCCCTACCATAAACAAACTGTACAACAGAAGGAAGAAATTGTTGCAAAAGAGAGTAAAATCTCATGAGTGGAGGAGCTCCCTGGTCAGCCTCAGTAAGAAGCTGAGATCCCGTATACGATCCTCTAAAGCTAGCTAAGAAAACAAAATCACCACTGATTCGAAGGACAACCACAATGCATTATGTAGCTATGTCAAGAATCTCAATGGCAACACGCAGATCTGCTATGAGTTACAGCACAACAGCATGAAAATTACAGAACCAACTGATATTGCCAACATCCTGGCAGATAGGTTCAGTGATAACTTTACCCCCCCACTCCCTAAAGGGCCCATATCTGTACAGGAAGAATCCAGAGTCCCTGTAATCACAACTACACAGGTAAAAGCTGCATTCTCTAAAGCCAAAAACACACTATCCATGGGACCGGACAACATCCCAGGCTGCATTTTACACGAATTTCAGAATGAACTGGCTCCCCACCTAAGCACCATGTTCAGTCATAGCCTCACATCAGGCTTTTTGCCCACTGAATGGCATACAACAACAGTTATCCCACTCCATAAAGGGGGAGCCACCACTGATCCCGGGAACTATCACCCTATTTGCCTGACAAGCCTGGTCTGCAAGGCCATGGAACGTATCATCATGGAACTCATAAACAAAGACATTGGTAACCTCCAAACTCTGGATCCCACCCAGTTCAGGCTTGTGAAAGGCAGATCATGCCACTTGAACCTGATCAACTTCTTTGAGGCAGCCACCAAAGCCGTAGATGAGGGTAAGGTGTTTCACACAGTCTATCTTGACCTCGCCAAGGCTTTCGACACCATCCCCCCATTCTGGAATTATAGTGAAAGTCACTAAACTATGTATAAATCCCTACATCACAAGATGGGTTGCCAACTGGCTCACTGACAAAACTCACACTGTAAAAGTTGCACACTCCAAATCTGACCTCAAACCAGTGATAAGTGGAGTACCACAGGGTTCAGTCCTGGGACCTATCCTGTTTGGTATCTACTTCTCTGAAGTACAGGCTAACACAGAAGGCCTCTGGCTAACGAAGTATACAGATGACTGCAAACTAGGAACCATAGTCCAATCCCCAAATGATGTGGAAATCCTACAGAAGGGCCTCGCTGAGACAGATGCCTGGTGTCAGAGCCATGGCCTCAAGCTCAATGCCAAAAAGTGCATTGCCATCCCCTTTGGTAAAAACTCTGTACTCATGATCTACTACATAGACAGCAGTCTACTTAACACAGAATGTGTGATAAGAAACCTTGGGACCCAGGTGGACAGTAGTCTGTACTTTGATAGTCACATCACCACAGTAGTCAGGCAGTCCTTCTACGTGGCACACCTCATCATAAAAGGGTTCTCATCCAGGAAAAAAGCGGTCATTGTTCCCCTCTACTCGACACTCATTAGACCCATTATAGAGCACAACGCCCCTTTTGGAATGTACCTTACAAAACATCTGCAGCAGCTGGAAAGGCCACAGAAATATCTCACAAAGAGGATTACTGGCCTCAAACAGATGCCCTACACTGACCGTCTCAATAAACTCCAGCTTTACTCCATAGCATATCGCCTACTCTGAGGTGATCTCTGCCTAACATATAAATCTATGTCAAACTCAGAGCTGTTGGACATGCTACACCTAAAGAAATCCCAATCATTTCGAGCTACATGATCTAGGGACCTAAACCTTCTCACCACAATAAACAGGACATACTGGAGGGATAGATTCCTGTCCCAGAGACTTCCCATACTGTGGAACAGGCTACCCATCTATGTCAAGCAAAGTTCTTCATTAGCACTCTTCAAGAAAAATCTTGATGAGTGGATGGGAAATAGGAAATACACCCCGGGGATCACTTCTGTGACTCTGCTCAACAGTGGCACAGGAAAATAACTTTCTTGGGTGGCGTAAGCCAGGGAACCTTGTTGGCCAGGCTTACATAGGCCCTCGGGCCAATAGCCTAGTACCTACCTATGAACCTATGAACCTCAGGACTGGTTCCCAGCCATGGATTCTACTACTCATTATGGGGTGGGGAAAGCATTTACATACAGTGTTTTACTTTCCATAGGATCCTTAACAATTTCAGTGCAACACTCAGATGTTTTGGGACAGGGAATTCTCAAAACATGTGGACTCTGATCCCTTCCACCTCAAAGCCATGTGGTCAAAATCCATAAGTTTTAGAAGGCACAAATCTATCCTTAAAGTGATACTCACTTTTTATGACTTGATCGTTGCACTCTTAGCTGATGTAAATCTACTGACAAAAAATCCTGAAAGATATTATGTGTGAAACTCAAATGTATGTCATTATTTAGTGACTTCAGTCGATAGTGATTTGCCAGCCAACCACAAATTTTATGAGGAACAGACCAAAAATATGAAGCAAAATCCTGGACATTCTACAGAAATCTGTACAGTTAAGAGCTATGGCCCTCTAGATACTCATGCATGCACACAGATACTCAGCTACACTTGGACAGATATACTATCGCACAGTCACACACGCACTTGATCACACTTGCATATACCACTGCAATCCAGTGCATTCACATATGCATACACTCACATACAAGCTCTTGCAAACTCTCACAGACAGCTGGACACATACACACACACACACACACACACACACACACACACACACACACACACACACACACACACACACACACACATATACACACACACTTTCTCTTTCTCTTTAAAAAGACTCTGATGTCCTTTTCATGAACGGACAAGAACAGCATTCTTAATTTACAAAAAAACAATCTAAGCCAGGATGTGGGGGGCACAGTTCATGATTTTATTTAAAGTGGGGGGTGCTTGTTGCCCCCACCCTATGACTCTGGTGCCCTTGTAGTAGAATATCACTAGGTGCCCAGAAAGTACATGGTTCTTTGAGCATAGTCAAGAAAAAAACTACTTGGAACCAAGACCTACAAATGAAACAAGGTTTTCTCTGCTTTAGACTCTACAACTAGACCACTACTAACACTACAGATAAATATATAAAATCATGTAATATCTGACTAAGGTTAGGGTAGCATTTTTGTTAAAACAAAACAAGATCTTCTGGGGAATCTAGGCAGCAGCCAATTTAAATCACTTCTTCTTCTTCCTTCAGCTGCTCCCGTTAGGGGTTGCCACAGCAGATCAACTGTTTCCATTTCTTCCTGTCCTCTGAATCTTGCTCTGTCACACCAACCACCTGCATGTCTTCTCTCACCACATCCATAAACCTTATCTTAGGCCTTCTTCTTTTCCTGTTAACTGGCAGCTTCATCCTTAGCATCTTTTTCCCAATATACTCTGCATCCCTCCTCAGCACATGTCCAAACCAACATAATCTTGCCTCTCTGGCTTTGTCTCCAAACCTTCCAACCTGGGCTGACCCTCTAATATACTTATTCCTAATCCTGTCCATCCTCATCACACCCAGTGCAAATATTAACATCTTCAACTCTGCCACGTCAAGCTCTGACTCCTGCCCTTTTGTCAATGCCACTGTCTCCAACCCCCATAACATAGCTGGTCTCACTACCCTCTTGTAGACCTTCCCTTTCACTCTTACTGCTATTTGTCTGTCACAAATCACTCCTGACACTCTTCTCCACCCTCCCCATCCTGCCTGTCCTCTCTCCTTCACCTCTCCCCCACACTCATCATTACTCTGAACTGTTGATCCCAAGTATTTAAACTCATCCACCTTCACCACCTCTACTCCCTGCATCTTCACCATTCTTCTATCCTACCTCTCATTCACACACATATATTCTGTCTTAGTCCTGCTGACCTTCATTCCTCTTCTCTCTAGAGCATACCTCTACCTCTCCAGGGTCTCCTCCCCCTGTTCCCTACTCTCACTACAGATCACAATGTCATCTGCAACATCATAGTCCACGGGGACTCCTGTCTGATCTTGTCTGTTAACCTGTCCATCACCATTGCAAATAAAAAAGGGCTCAGAGCTGATCCTTGATGTAATCCCATCTCCACCTTAAACGCATCCGTCACTCCCACCGCAGACCTCACCACTGTCACACTACCCTTGTACTATTTAATCATTATGGCCCCAATAATCTAGAAGCAACATGCTAAATAACCATGGTCACCCAACATATATACATTTTCTGCTCAGCACAGTAATTTCTTAATTAAGGTTTCTGTCTCATAGGCAAAAGGGTCTTGTGTTCAATTCTGACCTCTGGTTGCTCTGTGTAAGTATTTTCTTCTTCTTATCAAGTTTGCATGTTTTTTTTTTTCTCTAGGTATTCTCATTTCTATCCTTCTCCCAAGTCAGATGCATTGACTGGTTACTCAAAATCTCCCCGATTATATTGACTTTACTGATGCCAGTTTAGTTTGGATTGTAGTTAAAAAGGGATTCAGAAGGACAAGTTCAATTACCTATTTCACAAGTGAATAAATTCAGTTAAAAAATTAAAAGCAAATTATGTGTCACTGCAATCTCTATATGCGTCACAAATAGGAACTTTCTTTCTAGATACTCATTTCATCAGTTTATATAATGTATAATGTAGATTTTGTTTATTCTGATCAAGTGTGAACTTATTATTCAGTCAACACAATTTGCCTTTGACTGAATCTCCAGCTATCACCAACTTATAACCAAATCTTATTTGTATCTTAAAGTTAAGTTTTGGATAGATTGCAATAGTGTTAAAATAAGCTAGTTTCATTTCATCAATATTGTTATTCCACATTACACAAGTGTCTAATCTTCTCTGCACAGTGCTTCAATAGGGTCTAACCATGAGCACATGCTTAAATACAGGTAAATGAATCACAGGACTTAATTGGGCAACTATTTCAGTGCTTTATTCCTGAATAACAAATATTACCCGATAGACCAGACTGGAAATTAAATTATAAACTACTTATAGGCCATATGGGATAAACATATCAGAACATCTTATGGCATTCATTGATTTTATGTATGATAACACACTAGAAAGTACTGCAAGGATTAAGGGCCACAGAGGTCTCCATAGATAATGCAATATTGTCAGCAAGAGAATGGTCTCATTTCAAGATACTTAGAGTAAGTGTCACAACATATGATGAAGAGCACAGGAGAACTCTGAGCAAACTACATAAACATCACCATGATAGAAATCACATAGTCTTGGCAAAAAAAAACAGTTTGAAACTATAGTTAGCTTAATCAATGGCTTGCACAGGCCTGTTTTATAATAGCAAAATAAGTAACAGATGTTATGACAGGTAGCAATACCGTCCCAGTAACACATGTGGTGATATTATGGTATATTTTAGCTGTAGTGCGTTGGCAGACAAACAGATGCAGGCATTCAAAATTATACATATTGCTTCATCCAGCAGCTGCCTGGTGGCTAATGAAGAAATGTGTATCACTGTGAAAGCTTACATCTGTTCCTGAGCAGTATTACTGTAAGTTAACTCAATAACAGCTGCCATAAGCCAACAATAGGAGTATGTCAGAAGTTAGAAACATTGTATGAAATTACCATATGCAAAACAACATTGCTGTTGTTCATTAAATTTCATGACCGCATTAATCTATGCTACATTTTCATGTTTAAATCTTGGTATAAATTTTAAAATGTAATGAGCTATTATACAAATGCAGAAAACACTTAAATAATGGATAATTGTGATTCTCTGCATAAAAGTTCAGTTAAATAACAAATGTTTTTAATATCTTTTCATTTTCATGGAATAAAGTAGAAAAACTATGTTTAAGGAAACAAAAAGCTTTCTTTTACAGCATGGGGCCCTGCTTAATGCATGCATATGCTGGGTAGTTAATGGCAGATTACAGTAATTGCTGCCACATTGCTGCTTCTGTGGAGATGTTAGAGATTAATTTTAAATTTCATTTTGGTGGGCTCATTACAGTGAGCTCTAATAAACTTCTAGGAACATAGATTATAGAAGTAAATGAATAAATAGTTATTTTGTATTTTCCATTAGAAGTATACATTTGCACAAAGTAATATTTTGTAAGAGCTGAAGTTTTCATTTATTTTCTTCAAATATGTATGCATGCATGTATTTATTTATTTGCATTTGATGACAGACTCTCCAACTGGGCAATTCTTATTTTCAGTGGGATACCTAGGAGAAAAGTTTCAGTAACAACTGTCATACAGATTTAAATGTAATACTCATCAAACAGTCATACATCAGTTATGTAATATGTATGATAAAATTAAAATGAACAAATAAGAAAAATAAAAAAGTGTAATCAGAAGCAGAGTAATTAGGCAAAGAGAACATGAGATTAACTTTTGTCACAAAAGGTACAATCAAAAATGACATAACAGAAATACACAAGAAATGGATAATGCACGCAATGAAAACCATACAGAAGTATGTGCTGACATCAATTAATGATAATGTAAAAATAGATATTCCTTACACTTTGCATTACTATCAGATAAAAGGTTTAAAATAATCTAATTGAATATTTAGCTACAAACAGAAAATTGTCATGTAACATTACATTAACATTTTCACAGAAATGGCTTTTCAATTATTTTTTTGAGTACATAATTGTAAAAAACCTGTTACAGCGCCTGTTAGCATCTTTGATGTTTGCCAACATGGACATGGAAATTATCAGATCTATTTTTACAATGTGAAGACAACCTAAGGTCACACTATAGATTGTGGCATTCAGGGATATGAGCAAATGAGAGACATATGAAGTAAACTTGTAGCATATGGATACATTTTAGTTGAATTAGGGTCAAGTGTTGGTTGAGGTCAACCTAGCACTCTTCATCTAGTTTGTTAAGATGTAGAAATGAATAGTTAGTATGTTTTTGCACAGAAGAGTAAATATGTGCAAGGAGAAAGATTACTGCAGTAGACAGCTAAAAAAGTAATTGTAAGAACTATACTAGTCTTGCAAAGATAGCAATATTTCCACATTAATAAAGTACTTCCGTGTTTATTAAAACCATTATTATTTTCCAAGGCCAGACCAAGCGGTTTAAAGCTTAATGAAACTAACCACTTAAATCATGGAAAATTCCAAATGATGTATTTGGACATGATTTGTATTATAGGTAACAGAATCAGGACTCTTATTGTTATGATCCTTGCAGGTAAAAAATGTGGTTGTGGTATTGTTTATTTTAAAATGTAGTTCAGAAGAATATCACCTACACTTTAGGGAGCTGAATGTGTTCTGCAATTTAACATTTGTAACAATGATTGTATCATCAGAAGGGAACATAATCAAACCAGCAGGACACCGAATGTTTGGTATCACTTCTTTGGTTGGCTGTTCTCTTCAGGAATGCATTGAAATGAAAGGGAACAAGCAGTGAAACCTGTGAAAAGAGGTAAGGAAAAAACTGCATCACACCATCTGCTAGCTTATAAACCATGTAAAGAAAAAAGTTCCAGAAGGTGATGGTGGTGGATAATAACTATATCAAATAACTTTGGTCTAATAATGGATCTAAGATATTCAGACAAATGCAGAAGAGATTCCCAATGATGTGGAGAAGAGATGTGTGTGTCATGACCAGGTCTTAGACTATGCTGCATGCCAGATATGAAATTAATAAGGAAGTGCTGATGTAACTGAACATGTACACATTTCTGTAGAACTGTGGAGAGAGGGATAGGAGGGCAACACAGTAATAACTGTTGAGAACAGAAGCAATACTGCCTCTATGTATGCAGTACAATAAGAGCCAAACTTGTTTCCAGATTGCTAACACCCTTTCCTCTTTGACAGAATGGTTGGTTAGTGATGACACAGAGTAGACAATGAACATCATCATCTTCTTTCAGCTGTTCCCGTTAGGGGTCGCCACAGCAGATCAACTGTTTCCATTTCTTCCTGTCCTCTGCATCATGCTCTTTCACACCAACCACCTGCATGTCCTCTCTCACCACATCCATAAACCTCATCTTAGGCCTCCCTCTTTTCCTCTTACCTGGCAGCTCCATCCTTAGCATCCTTTTCCCAATATACCCAGCATCCCTCCTCAGCACATGTCCAAACCAATGCAATATCGCCTCTCTTGCTTTGTCTCCAAACTGTACAACCTGAGCTGACCCTCTAATATACTGATTCCTAATCCTGTCCATCCTAGTCACACCCAGTGCAAATCTTAACTTCTTTAACTCTGCCACATCCAGCTCTGACTCCTGCCTTTTCGACAATGCTACCGTCTCCAACCCATATAACATAGTTGGTCTCACTACCCTCTTGTAGACCTTCACTTTCACTCTTATTGGTACCTGTCTGTCACAAATCACTCCTGACACTCTTCTCCACCCATTCCACCCTGCCTGTACTCTCTTCTTCACCTCTCTTCCATACTCACCATTACTCTGAACTGTTGATCCCAAGTACTTAAACTCATCCACCTTTACCAGCTCTACTCCCTGCATCCTCACCATTCCTCTACCCGCCCTCTCAATTACACACATATGTTCTGTTTTAGCCCTGCTGACCTTCATTCCTCTCTAAAGCATATCTCCACCTCTCCAGGGTCTCCTCAACCTGGTCCGTACTCTCACTACATATCACAATGTCATCTGCAAACATCATAGTCCATGGGGCCTCCTGTCTAATCTCATCTGTCAACCTGTCCATCACCACTGCAAATAAGAAAGGGCTCAGAGCTGATCCTTGATGTAATCCACCTCCACCTTAAATGTATCTGTCACTCCCACCGCAGTCCTCACCCATGTCACACTACCCTTGTACATATCCTCTACCACTCTTACATACTTCTCTGCCATGCCTGAGTTCCTCATACAATACCACAACTCCTCTCTAGGCACCCTGTCATATGCTTTCTCTAAGTCCACAAAGACACAATGCAACTCCTTCTGACCTTCTCTGTATTTCTCCAACAACACTCTCAGAGCAAATATTGCATCTGTAGTGCTCTTTCCTGGCATGACACCATACTGCTGATCACTAATCATCACCTCCCTTCTTAACCTAGCTTCCACAGTAGACAATGAACATAGCTGCAATTTTCAGGAATCCTGAAGGTAGTATGTCACTGAAGACCAATTCAAGTTTAAGTTTACAAGTGACTTTATTTTACTGACCCCTCCCCCCAAGCAAGGGCAGGGGGTAACCATCTATAATGTGAGAAAAGGACTTTGGGCATATAGCTAATGAAATTATAGTGTGCTAATAATTACCACAGGCATATAAGCTGAACGGAATCTCTAAACTGCTGCCAAAGTTGGTAACAGTAGCATCGTGGTTAATTTTATGAAATAGGGAAGAGGTTAAGATACATCCAAGGTTGAGAAGTTAACATTGTTATTCTGGAATGATTTTTATGAGATCTTTCTGCTGCTCTAGAAATTAATTAATTTTACTAGACAGTAAAGATGATATTATCTGGTTTCTGGTCTCACTTAATTTTTGGAAGACAGCAAGAAATTTTGCTTTTTTGTTTGAGTTGTTCAAAATCACTCTCTATAGGACATCATGGCTTTAAATTTTGTAGTTATCTAGGAGGAACTGGAAGTTATAATTCTGAGTTTCTAGCCTGAAAGCAGGCTGCAAAGGTTTATCAAAAACTAAGCAGAAGTATATTTGCTGTACAAGTAGTTATGGGAAGGCTGACACATTCTTTCTGGATATTGTCTACCATGTGTAAAGCATTATTTTTGGGTACAGTGTAATGGGGTTTATCCCCTTGTTGCTATGCTTAGCTGAAGACAGTGTGGTACTACAAAAATATTGTTGCTGTACAGTTAATTGATGGGAGGATAACAGGTGGTCATCGGGGGTGTTATGGAGTATAATGTTTTCACAGTGACCCTCTGCATACTATGAGCTGGGGTTATATCCTTGTTGATTTGCCTCAATAAAAGCGGTGCAGTATAACATACCAAAAAAGTAAGACATTTATGGCCGCCATATCTTAGAAAAAAATGTATAGCTGTGCCAACTTCTTTGCCTTTATGTTTGCTTCAGTTAAAGGATATATGAAGACTAAAGGGGATTTGCTTTAGCAAGCTGAAATAACATGGACTACTAAAGCCACTAAGGCCATGGATGAGGGTAAAACAGTACATATCCTTTACCTCTACCTGGCCAAGACATTTGACACAATTCACCGCTCAGGTATTCTAAACAAACTGACAAAACTGGTCATAAATCCCTGTGTCACCAGATGGATAGCCAAATGGCTCATGGACAGAACACATGTGGTTAAAATGGGTGACTCCAGATCCACCAAGAGGCCAGTTACTAGTGGAATGCCACAGGGATTAGTACTGGGACCACTCCTGTTTGAAATATACTTCTCTGAAGTGAAGGCAAATATGAAAGGCTTCTGGATGACAAAATTTGCCAATGACCACAAGCTGGGGATAATCACCGAATCTGCAACGATGTAGGTATCCTTCAAGGGGGTCTAGCTCAGACAAATGATTGGTGCCAGAACCATGGCCTAAAATGAAATGCAAAAAAAATGCATTGTAACACCATTTGGTAAGTCAGATACCCTGCGAATTACAACATTGATAGCACACTCCTTAGAGCAGACTCAGAGGTGAGAGATCTAGGTACACAGATAGATAGATAGTAGCCTGAACTTTGACTATGATGTGTCCACAGTGGTGAGGGAATCATTTTATGTGGCACAGCTTATAAGCAAAGGTACGGCATCCAGATCCAAAGAATTTATAGTCCCACTGTACTCAGCCCTCATTACACCAATAACTGAAATACAGTGCACCATATGGCATATACTTGACTAGGCACTTACAGCAGCTGGAGTGACCTCAGAGGTTCCTTACAAAGAAAATGCAGGGTGTAAACAACATGAACTATGCAAATAGACTAAAAGCCCTATCCCTTTACTCTGTCTCCTACCGACTATTAAGGGGTGACCTATGCCTGATCTACAAAGCACTCACAAATCCAGCCCTGATAGAACTGCTAAATGTCTACAAGTTAAACAGCACAAGGGTCACCAGTTCTAGGGATCTCAACTTAGTCAGTGATTCAAACAAAACATGCTGGAGATACAGATGTGTGTCTAAGAGATTGCCCCTTCTTTGGAACAGGTTTCTTATTCTCATTAAGTAGACCCCTTCCCTGGCCCACTTCAAATACAAGTTGGATTAATGGATGGGGGATCACAAATTCACACCTGGGATAGTGCCTATGTCCCTTATGGACAGGGGCAATCTGTAAAATACTCCATGCACAGGCTCAAATCTCTGCCATCCTCTTGCCCCTAGGGGCCATATATTGAGTAAAATTAGATTATATAGGCTAGGCTTGTAAGAGCCCTTAAGCTGTTAACAAAGTAATCTCCTATGAACATATGAACCTATATACAACCAAGAAGACTGACAAAATTTTAGTCTTGCAAACTTATTATAAAGATATGGAATAAATAAAATATTACTATTCTATAGTAAGTTCTTGCAATTCAAGTGAGCCATCAAAATATGAAGAAATTCTTCTTTATGATATTGCCCTAGACACAAAATAAGTTCCTGTGGCTAGGGGTATCCAAAGCTAAGAATAAGGAGAGAGAGTGAGAAAAAGGGTGACAAACATATAGTATACATTAGTGCACTACCCTGGGCTATGCAAAGTATCTGCACAGCAGTATTACCATTAACTGCTGTATAGTCCTTACTACAACCATTCTTCTCCAACACAGTTTTACAATGAACTATAATGATGCTTTCACCTAAAATATAAATATCTCTGTATTATGTATCCTAACGCCACAGCAATGCAGCATTTGACAAATGAAAAGTAAAAAAAAAAAACGTAAACATACTTAGAAACCACTTTGGCAGTGTGTGAGACTGGAAAACTGCTATTGGAGATTTCAGGGTTTGAACTACACCAGATAGACACCCACAGAGCTGTGACTTTATGAGGAGTAGGGAGGCCATCATTACACAACCAAATGTTTAATGCATATTGCCAACAACGGGTTCCTATCACGTAGTTGAATGTTTACAATTTGAACGACATATGGTCGAGACCATATGTTCAAATTTGTAAATGTTCAAGAGTGTGAATGGAAATCTCCATAAGCGGTTTCCATTCACTTCAATGTGGTGTGATCTCGGAGTTGGTATATTTAAGTAGTAGGGGGTGTTGGAGGCACAGCCCCCCACATGGGGGTTGCAGGGGGGCTTGTTACATTTGTCTGTTGTGTTTTTATTTTTTTATAGCTAGTCGAAGTTCCGTAACTCCGGACATATGTGTTCAAACATATGTCAGTCAAAGTTACGGCACTTCAACTACGTGATATAGACCCGCCAACGACTACACAAGCTCTGATTTATTCCTGTATCATGAAATAAAACACATCATTTGGTACAAAAAAACATATTCCAGGTGACACACCACTGATGCTCATCTTTGGGGGATGGGGGAGGGGAGTATGTAATTTTACTGATAGGGTCTTATAATCCTTGATTACACTTTAAAGAATCTTAATTTGACCTACTCTGTGATGTACCATAGAAATGTATACACACACCTTAATTTAGTCTTAAAATGGCATCATACAAAATACTAAAATTGTTGATTTACCTGCATACTTTACAATAAACATTGAGCTGATGCTCTTCTTGCAATCAGATATCGCCTATGTTTCTTTAATCCTTGAATTAATCCTAAGAGTTCACACATATTTGGAATATTGTTATTTCTTTACATTATTTTACAACCATAAAAGGGCTTCCTTCCATCCTTCATTTGCCATCAAATCTCTATGGAAAGATAAACATTTTTTTTCTGATCACATTGTTTTAATGGAGTGTACTTCATAACTGCATTTCAGCTCAAAACAAATCCTTAATTTCTTTCAATGGACTGGTTTCTTAGTCAACAAATATGCAACTGTTTAACTGAAATAATTATATCTATATGGCAGCACTACAAAGTATTGCATTGCATTACTTTTCCTCCACTAAACAGCATTTCAGCAAGACATTTTAATCTTCTAATAGGTATATTCTGTTTTGTGATAGTCTGAAATGTTAATAATCTACTGTTCATTTATTAGTTATATACAGAGCCCCTGACCGCAGTGCTATTTACATCATTTCAGAAGGAATATTTGTTTGTGTGTCTGTCTTCCTGCACAGAGGGTGTTTGGCACAGAACACACCAACAGAAATGTGTTGTTATCAGTTTAATCTTTGCTGATACATTACCCCTACCAAAGGAACAGACGAATATACATATTACAATGCCCTAACCTTGGTATTCTCTTGCTGCAAACAGACCACCTCTCTTTACAGATTTTGTCTGTATCATTTTTTAGTAAATTTGTCTGATACTATAAAACAGGATTAAGGCTATGAGTTGCTGGCAAGATTTGTATTTTTTCCATGGATTTAAATCCCTCTTCGTCCTCTCACATAATCTCTGACTGAGTTAAGACTACTGTATGGTGACATTATAAAGGTTGTTGTTTCCTAGTGAGCTTATCTGAGAAGTCATCAAAAAACTTCACTAATTTAATTCCCAGATTGTTACTGTAACACTTTAGAAATAATGCAAACTAATGTCTTCATGTTGCCAGTGACATGAAAATGTATACATTTAGGAAAGTAAAGACTATAACTCCACCTCTGTTTTCTGAGTGTTTGACCTTCGTGATGAAGTTATGTGACATAATGATTTACATAATGTGCTTCATTCATTTTAAAAAGAACAGATTATCCAGTTTATGCACAAAGGTAGGGCTTACTTACATAAAATATTAAAAGGCATATCAGACTGATGCTAGCTGTTGTCTTCATTCCCCGCATTTCTACATAACAATCTTCCAAACTACAGCAACTGAAATATCACAGAAAGCCAACAATCACAACATAATAATATTAGGAGATTTCAACATAGGGGATTGTGATTGGATGCTGAAAATAACCTGTTTATTATGTGCTTGAGACATGGATGCCAAGAAATTCACCTCAAGAATGAAGCTCGAGAGGTGAATCTTGGCATCCATGTGGAGAACATAATTAAAGGTTATGATCAGATACCTGATTTTAATTGCTTCATACAAAATACTAAAAATTGTTGATTTACCTGCATACTTTACAATAAACATTGAGCTGATGCTCTTCTTGCAATCAGATATCGCCTATGTTAGTAACTGCTAGTTACAGAAAAGAAAAAAAAACTCTAGGTGTTTTGCCAGTTTCAGAACTACAAAGAACTTAGTGAGCGATGTCAGAAAGATAGTGTAATACAGTCCCTTATGTTACCTTGCCCCTCAAATGTCTGGATTTTCACAGAATGCCCACATTTTTTTTATATGTTTGGTCTGTTCATCATAAAATCTTTGTTTTTTGGATAAATCTCCGAGAATTAAAGACACTAAATTTATGACATACATTTGAATTTAAGATTTTGCATTTTTCAGAAAATGCAGGTAAACACACTTCCTATTAGTCTAGGTACTTCCTAAGTTTATAACAGGAGTTCAGGATGAAAGGATCTGTCACCAAAAATAAATCTTATTGTACCATATACAGGCATTAACAATTAATATGCCAACCTATTAAATATACAGGCATTAACAATTAACATGCCAACCTATTACATTTCTTCAGAGTTAGTAAGAACATGTTATCTCCAGTCGATCCCATTTTTAATGAAGAAGTAAAAAAAAAATTGGATAACATCAGTAAGTAAACATTTTAAATTTAGTACTTCAGTGTCTTTCATCATTCTGCAAAATGCAATATTATGAACAGCACAGATGAACAAACTTGTTCAAAAGCCATGGCCTCAGTACTGGAACCATATGCTGACACTATTGGTCTTAAGGAAGGATCCATCTTACTCTTGTGAATTTTGAGGATTGCAGAAATAACAACCATACACGATTTTGGTACTTCTAAATAGTTCTCTAAAAAGGAAGAGGTCCACCTTTTTGTAACAATTTCTTCCACAGTAACATCTACTAGTTGAGAGGATTTATAAATAAAAGCATTAGAAACTTCAAATAAAATCGTTTGTTTGACAAAACACATTCCATCTTGTTCATGTAGTCATCCTCATTGCTAAAAAAGAACAGTACCCCATTCATCATATCTTGTTATTCTTAACTGTTTATCATCTGGCAGGTGTCTGAGTTCTTGTCTTGCCATTATATATTTTAAAAAGTGCTTTCCTAGGAGCTAGCTTAGGGCTTGCTTTAAGCCAATGTGAGATGAATGAGGTAAGATGAAAGAACTTGCTTTTTAAGAGTAAAACCAAAATCATGGTATTCAAACTGACCTTGTGAGAAAGAAAGTGTAAAACTAAAATTCATTGTATAAATTTTGAAGGAACAGAATGTATCGAAGTGGCAATTTAGTGTTCTCAACAGTTCAAACTTTTCTAAAACTCTTGCAGTTCAACAGAAGTGACTGCTCTGTTGGATAAGGCAAACATTCTGAAATAACTACTGCCATCTGCAAAATTCCATTCCCCTTCCCTATGCTCCACCAATGTTTTGTGAAGTGTTAATGTTGCAGTTGATTATGAAGGTGCTGCTGTTTGTGATTCTGCTGCTTGTGTGATACATACTGAGAAATAGTTTTGTGGATTGGTCATTTTTGCAGCTTAGGTGGCTGGAATAATTGAAGATGGATATTTATAACAGATGTACTGCTTCATTGCCTAACCATGGAACTATTGAGATCATTGGCTTTGCTGACAGGACTGAAGAAATATTAGAAAAATTCAGATAGCTGGCAAGCTGTATTTTTTTTTTTTTTTGATAGTTGTTTTTTTTTTTTTTTCTGGATTTGATGCAATACTAATAGCCCTGTAAAGCTTATTTTGCTTATAATCATTAAAATCTCAAATAATCTTCCTATATCTGTGCTGTTTTAACTCATGTAGGCCATTGTTGAGCTTTAAATTAATTGCTTCAAATGTTGTATGCTGCACATTAGCAATCATTTTACTACTTATATGTCTCTGGAACCTTCACAGGTCTCTGTACCACACTGAGAGCCTTGTTACATTACCTCAGGAAGTAAATCTTAAAGGTCGTGGACATAAACGGAGGTTGTCTTTTGCCATAAGTTAGTACTGATTAAGGCTTTGTCTTCTGCCTCAAGTCAATATTGCTTAAAGTGCCTCTTTCAGAATACATATCTCTTTTAACTAATATGTTTGTTTCAGGTATTATGGCAAGTGTGTATATTGCAATCTTACAACATTTATTCAGATTCTAAATTCTCTGGATTCTCTTTCTCATGGCAATTGTTTCTGGCTGTAATAGTCGTTCAGTTTGGAAATCTCAGGAACAGCCTGGATCTGTCTCCGATTTCTTCTTACTACAGCTCTATCATCAATCTGATTCACATATGATCACTGTAATGCAGATTTGGCAACAGTCACACCTATTTTCTTCCTTCTCTTTTTCACCAAATAATTTGAGGTGAACAGTCTGATCAGGGTTGAAGTTAAGCAAGGAAAGGTCTGAACGTCTTTCGTTGGAAAAATATTTGTATGCATATTTAACCCTCTGGTCATTTTATTTGACAGTCTTATACAGAATAATTTTTGGCAACAACTTTATCTCAAGCAATGCAATTTAAATCTAATGGCCTGATATTAGTTATGTTTGAGTCACTCTGGTTAAACTAAGTGGCATTGTTCTATACTACATAAGAGCTACTTGCAGATCTGGTTCATTAGTGATTTTCTTAGCCAGTTTTACTATTGTCTTGCAGCAGCATTATTTACTTGTGGACAATGTGGATTAGACATTGCATCGACAAACCCATACTCTTTAAACATTTTTGAAACCCCAATGGCATGAATTGAGTTCCACTGACAGTGACTCATCTGATAGGAATTCCATATCTGGACAGAAATTAACTTGTTTTGGTCAATATCTGTAAATCTGTGAACATCAGTCTGCTACTATGCATGTACCAAGAAACAACCTTGGCACATAGAAAACTTAAAACAAGAAAAAAAGCCCTCCCACATCCCTGGTAATTTTATTTACATATATATATATATATATATATATATATATATATATATATATATATATATATATATATATATTTTTTTTTTTTATTATTTTATTTTATTTTATTTTACATTTGTTGACCGGACTAGTCTAGCTGCATATATGTCCATTTTCAGTAGAGGCCTGGGGAGAAAAGCTCCACACATTTCGAATAAAGTTCACATCTACAGAAGTACATATTTAGAATGCAAATACATTCACTGTAAAGAAAACAGAAATTTTAAGTGGTCACAAATTTATAAAGTATATATATTAAAAAAAAAATACAACATATTTGACTAGACTTAGTACAATTACTAATGAAGTTACTATTAAATGTTGAGAAAGAATAATAGCTAAAAACAAGTATAGTATAAATGTAGATAAGAAAGGATGATAAAAGGAAAGTGAAATGGAGAAGCAGTTGAGTAATACATCTAATAGTAATATGTGTCACTTTTTTGAGAATACAATAATAAGTAAGACTATGATGGAGAGTAAGAATAGTAGTTGTTAAGATGAAATTATTTCAGAGATGAGAAGGTAAGGTTGAATCAAGTAATAAGAGTAAGTTGGTCAGTCAGGTTTAGTACAGGGGCACATCCAATGTGTTTTCAGGAAGAGCTTAAGTTTATTTTTAAACAGAGTAATAGAGGGAAGTGTGGAACGTTCAGAGGGTAGTAGGTTCCAGGTTTTTCCAACAGTATTAGAGAAGAGAGAGTCTCCAGCTCTATTGTTTGATTTATTGATATATACAAGAAGTTTTTGTGAAGATCTTAGGGACTTCAGGTTATAATAGGGGTGAATAAGGTTAGATAGGATGGGTGTTTTGGCAGGTTGATAAAGTATTTTATGGGCGATGGCCAGTTGATTAAATTTCAGCTGCTGCTGTAATTCAAGCCACCCTAGATGCTTTAGATTAATACAGTGGTGTCTTCTGAATGGGTTACCTGTGGCAAAGCCGGCTATGCTATTTTAGGAGTTTTTTTAGTTTCTTAAGGTTATTTTTTAACAGATTAGTAAATATGGGTGAGGCATAAAGAGGGGTAGAGATTAGATGGGTGTGGGTAATAGTTATTCTAGTTGCAGGAGTGAGGAAGGGTTTGTTCCTATAAAGAGAGCCTATTTTTTATTAGTAGTTTTCAAATTTTGTTGATATGGGCGTCAAAGTTAAGGTTATTGTCTATGGTGATACCTAGCAGTTTGGTAGTAAGATCTTGGGATATGAGTGTACCATTATTGGATGTTACAGTGAAGTCTATTGGGGGAGATTTACTGGTAGGTGTAAAAAGGAGAAGTTTAGTTTTTTTTTAGGGTTTAATAGGAGACAGCATTTTGTAAACTATAGTTCTATAGAGTTGAATACATCTTGAGAAAGGGAGTGAAGTTCTGATACAGATGTGGCTGAGCAAATAAGTGTGGAGTCATCAGCGTATTGTATACATGTAGCTTTGGGAACTACTTGGTGAAGGTCATTGATGAATATAGAAAACAGGAGAGTGCCCAGTATGGACCCTTGAGGGACACCAATATTAACAGGTTAATGGGTAGACAGAATGGTGTTCCAGAGCACAGCTTGATGTCTGTTATTTAAGTAGGAATGGAATCATTTTATAGCTAGTGGGTCAAGAGACAGAGATCTGAGAATGTTTAAGAGTATAGTATGATTTACCATGTCAAAAGCCTTGGATAGGTCAATGAAAAGTGCAGAGGAAAGCATGTTAAGGTTACGGTTTTTGTTGATGGTATCAGTAAAGGAAAGGAGGGCAGTAGTTGTGCTATGGGAAGGTCTGAACCCATGTTGGGAGTTGGAAAGCAGGTTATTATGGAGAAGGTGGTCTAGCAATTGCCTGTGGATACATCTTTTCATGATCTTAGATAAAGGAGAAAGTAGGGCTATGGGATGATAATTGGAGAGTTCAGTGGAGTCTCCCCCTTATGAAGGGGAATAATATGTGAGACTTCCCAAAGTTTGGGGATATATCCTTCAGTGATGGTTCTATTGATGAGAATGGAGATGGGGTAAGCAATAGATTTGGCTGCTAACTGTAAGTATTCAGTGGGTAGTTGGGCAGCAGAAGGAATGCATGGTTTCAGTTTTTGGATAAGGGTGAGAATAAATGCTGTTGGGACAGATTGGAAGAGAAATGGAGGTGGTGGGTTAGAGTCAGAATTAGATATAGTTACATTTTGAGGAGAGAGCTGACTGGCAAGAGTTTGAATTACTTTGGTGAAAAAAGTATTAAAGGCATTAGTAGTTTGTTTAGGATTGTCCTTGTCAGTGCCTTGAGGGTTAGGTGTGATAGACTGACCAGGATGTAATAATTGATTAATACTTTACCAGAACTTTTGTGGTTCATTATGGTGGGTCTGCTGAGATTGTAGGTAATAGCTTTTTTTATTGGACAGTATAGCTTTTTTTGTTTCATTTCTCAGTTGTTTGTAGTTTTGGAGGTCAACAGGGTTTTTAGTTAAGCGTGATTTATTCCAGTATTTATTTCTGAGATGGATTTTTTGCTTGGTTTCCTTAGTAAGCCATGGAGCAAATTTAGTTCTTATCCTGATAGAGCGGGTAGGAGTATGGCGGTTGAGTATGTCTAGGAAATTAGCATTAACATAATCAACAGCTTCATCAAGAGAAAGGTGTTTTAAGGGGGACCGATTACATGCTGTAAGTTCACTTAGGAATTGATCCAAGTTGAAGTTTTTCTTGGTTCTAATTGCCCTAAATATGGGTTGAATTGGTGGATTGGTTTTGAGCCTGATAATGTAGGTTAGTGAGTGGTCACTTATGTCGTCAGGGAGGGCTCCAGAGTCATAAGTCTGGGGTTGATTATTAATGAATATCCAATTTAAGGTGCTTTCTTTCTTATTAGTCTTGTTTATTCTAGTAGGGGAGGTAATAGTTTGGGTAAACCCATAGAGATTAATATGGCTAGTGGGGTAGTTGTTATTGCAACATTTCCAATCAATGTTAAAATCACCTAGGATTATGGTTTCTTGGGAAAGATTCTGAGATAACCAACAAATGATGTTTTCAATGGTAGTAATGTTATTACCTGGAGGAACATAGATGCAGATAATATAGATAGATTTGACTGGGTTTTACTGAAGCTTGGTAATAAGTATCTCAGCATTAGTGTCTTGAGGAGGTTTTTGGTTAAAGATGGTCATTTGAAAATCAGATTTGAATAGAACAGCTACTCCACCACGTTTCTTGGCTACACGGTCAAGACGTAAGATGTTGTAACCAGGTGGTATAATTTCATTGTCTTTAGTTACCGGTTTTAACCAAGTTTCTGTTAGACAAATAATATCAAATGAGTAGAGATCCAAGAGAGCATGGAGTTGTGTTATTTTATTATTAATGCTACGTGTGTTGAGGTGAGCTATTAAGAGTGAGTTGGGAGTTTTTTAAGTAGGTGGAATGGCAGAGGGTTGGGTTGACGAGTTGAGTGGTGGTGGAGGTGTTTGGACTGGGGTTTGGGTGAATATCTCCATCCTTTAGGGAGAGGAGTAGTGTTAGATATCTAATATTAGTATATTTACTGAGAAGAAATGGATATCTTTTGGTATTAGGGAAGTTATATCTAATGTGTGCTGTCCTATGATATTTAGGTAGTAGATAGCTGGGTGTGGATGTAATGTTGAAATGGTCAGAGTGAGAGGCTAGTGAAGAACAGGTAGATTGTTTAGTAAGGTATAGAAAGTTTGCATATACTGGGTGTTCATAGGAGGTTAGCAGGTATGCTAGAGTTAAAGGAGGTAGAAGTGTGAGTATGAGTAACCTCTGTAAGTGGACTAGGGTGGAGGATTTATTCATTGACATGGTAGATATAAATTATTACTATAGGTACAGAGGTAAAGTTGGTGTGATAAGGAAAGGTAAAAGGGAGAGGTGGGAGAGATAGGGAGTGGTGGAAAAAAGGCGGGAAAATAGAGAAGATCGTTTAATGGAAATGTGATTGTGATAGGTGGAATGGAAAAGGGGTGTGGTTTGATAGGTATAAGGGTAGGACCTCTGGGGTGGGTGGGAATTGGGGGTAGGGTAGAGGAGCTGAGTGAGCCCGCAGGGCGAACGGAGCGGGTTAGAGCAAGTAAAAAATGAGATCCCAGAGACAATCAGAAAGCTACAGATTGTAGAGGAGCTCTAGGTAATTCCAGGTGAGTGGGGAGTACTATTATAATAGTTAGTTTACAGGAGATAGTTGAGAGGGGAAAGGGAATATAGCTAACAGAAGGAGTAGCAATAGAAAAGAGGAAAAAAAAGAAGAGAAAATAATAAGTAATGAGGGATATAATACTAGAGAAGAGAATAAGGGATATTAAGAAGCCAAGTTTAAGGTGTCACCTAGTGGACAACAGCTTGATTTCAGCAAGTTGGCAAAGTAGAAATAAAGAAGAAAAAGTAACTCAATTAATAGAACCAAAAGAGAGAAGGGTTAATAGTTAGGGTGAGAGCTGGAACTGGCTGCAGGGAACCTGGCTCAGGAGGGAGACTTAAAACATACACTACTTGTTTTTATGTCATAAAGAACAATTCTGTACACAGTTTTGTCAGGGGGTCAAACACACTTTCTTTACTCCTTTGTAGGGAGGGACTCAGAGCACAGGACAAAGGTTTCTTATATTAACTCTGAGATTGCACAAAAATTGGGAAAGATAATATTCCCAAATCCTCAGAATTGTGTCATCTCATATACCCATTAACCATTTGTTTAGTCAACCAAAATCAGTTAACTAAACAGATGTTGACAAAAATACTGTCAGCCATAGTATCTACACTCTTGGAGAACATATATGGCTTATTGACTGGTTATTGTAGGCCTTTTGTCTGTCTTCTTGTATACTGAATAATAATCTGCAACTATTAGGCATTTTAAGTGAACCTACACATAAGACACCAGTTTGGTTATGAAAGCTTTGCTATTTGACTGGCACAAATACATTTTTACTCTCTCTCTCTCTCTCTTTTCTTTCTCTCTGTACTTGGGCAACCCTTCATAACATTCATGTGTTTGTCTCTGGACTGCTGGCTTTTGTTAAGTTGGCACCACAGTTTGATTTTGGTACAATAAGAGACCTCCAAGGTCTCACAAATGAGCTCTCAAACCAAAGTATCTATATAAAGAATGAATTGTCTGTGTCCATTTATTTAGCTACCATTTATGATCATATCCAGTTATAGTTTGCAAATCTGTGTCTTTCTAAACTGCTTTGCTATGGGTGTCCATCATGTATGAACTCATCAGCCTGCTAAACATTGTAGCTTATACATATGGTCTCACATCAATGTCAGTGTATGATTGAGCTATCTCAGTTATTGAACATCTAGCTAGGGTATAGGCTACTAGCATTGTTTCCCTAGAAGTTTTACTGCTTTTTTATTAGATTATCTTTGCTCATTATCCAAATCATACAATTCTATCAATGGTACCAATGGCTTTTGATCCATTTGAAGACAGTCTAGTCCCCTTCAGCAATTCATACATTTCTAAAGTAACCATCCTTTTAAACAAAAAAGAGCTTGCTTAAAGGGCAACCTATTAGATTGTCCCATATGATCTCAAATGATACCACATTTAACATGGATATAGACCATCTGAAAAAATGTTGATCTGTAAGAAATATCCCCTGAAATTGGTTGAAAACATATTTGGTTACATCAATGGCCATAGGACTATCCTGCATTCACATTTATTGGGGAAGGGGACTATTTCAGGTAGTTTGGAAGTTAACACAGCTAATGAAACTGATCTAGTAGAAAAAAGTTTTTACTAGAGCTTTTAGGTTACCATTTAGTGATGAATTTGCAAAAATTGCAAGTATTGTACAATTAAATTTGAACATTTTTAAAGGGAATGCAATTATTGGTAGTGAGCTTGGTGACAAACCTTCATTTGTTTTTAAGGTAAATTGTGATTTTAAACATTTGTTAGAAAATTTAAAGGTTAGAACTCTCATTTACAAGCCAAATCTTGGTACAATTAAGCACAGAATGTATTTACAATGTTTGTACATAATAACTACTGTCAAGTTAACCCTGGACAGTATTTTTACAACTGTAGTAATTTTTCAACATGGGAACTGTAATACTTCAGAGGTTGTTTATTTAGCAAAATGCTTGGTATGTGTGGCATTTTGTTTAGGAAAGACTGAACATCCCCTGAAAAAAAAGAATTTATGAACATTTACATGATGTCACCAAGGCTAACCCTAAAAATCCATTGTATAAACTTTTCCTAATTTGTGTATCCTTTAAAAAATATTTTTGGCATTTTAGAAGTTGTACCTAGAGATGCTAGAGATGGTGCCTGGAAGACCTTTATATAACATAAATAAGTCCTTTGGCAGTTTCTTTTGTATGCCCATAATTATCCAGATATTAATGGAGCAGTTCTGTAGCACCCCTTCTTAAAATGAGATCTACTAAACTACAGAATTATTTTAATGAAATTAAATTTCAATGGTATTATTTATTTATTTTGTATTTATGTGTATGCAATTGTTTTATATTATGTTATTTAAATGCATTGATTTTAGTCATTTATGTGTTGTATCTCTTTAAGAAATTATTGGTGATAATAGCTGGAGTTATTTAAAGACTTGAGGAACATTTACTATTTGTTCTAATATAGTCCTGTGTGTTTGAGGACAAAAGTATTTAACATTTGTATTTAGAATTTTTTAATATTTTCATCTTTCCTTGGATGGTTCCTGTTTCACTGCACTTTTTGTGGTTAATATTTATTTATTTATTTATTTAGTTATGTATTTATTTATTATTTGTGTGTGGGTGCAGTATTATTCTGGACTTTGAGTTACTGTTTATAAATTGTACCAGCAACTAGGTATTTCACAATATAACAATAACCTGTTCCTGCATTTTCCAGCCACTATTATGGTGAGGGTATGGCCTTTCACATCTATATGGTGTCCTGTAGTGATGTATACAACAGTCCTATGCCTAAAATTTATGTGGGTTACAAGTGCACATTGCAGCAGTGTCATTAGCATGTTACTGACATGTTATATCACATGAAGGCAAAGGCATGTTCTATAGCAGCTGATAGATCAGCTGTCTGGGCACTTGGTTGCAGGAATCTAATAGAACCAGAGGAGATTTTGCTGTTCTTACTGGAAGCCAATAGTTCTGGATTATTTATGGAAGATTGTGGAAAATCCAGCAAGATGATATCATGTTCAGTAGATTTCTGTACAGTAACACTGCAAATAGAGACTGCAGGCTCATCAAACCATGTATAGTGACTGCGCTTTGTTACAGCACCATCGGGTATCCAGCCAAGTTAGGTAGACTGAAATTGCATAGTACATCTTACATGGACACACTTAATATGCATGCCACAGAGATACAGTTAAGCACAGGAACTCAGGAAAACTCCAGCTTGTCTTTTGTTGTGCATTCATAGAGCAGATCACTGATATACTGATATCTGTAGAGGCTGGGCCTGGACAACAGGCTGACCTTGGCACCTGTGCAAAGTTGATGATGATGATTAAGCAAATATGCTGGAGACACAGTCTTTTGAGGTAGTTATATTCACCATGTTGCACCATCATATGGTTGTCAGCAGTGCCAGATTCTGTCATGTGTTACGTAGGGTCACTCGGCTGATGTGTTGCAATATTATTGAGACACAATCTGCTGGAAGCT